>NC_051069.1:37513583-37676083 GCF_004664715.2 Peromyscus leucopus | reverse complement strand
CCCTACCCTGCCTCACCCATCCCTTTCCCCACAAACCACAGCCAAGGTTCATCACACTCTTCCCCCTCCATTCCCAGCATCCTAGTGTGGTATGGTTTACCATGCCCCTCCTCCTGGGAACTGTGAATAACAAACCATCTCTGCAATGGTGGTAGCTTCCTCATCTGTTGGCTTCACTGTCTATGAATACAGTCAGAAATAACCTGTGCCACACACCTCCCCGGGAGACTTTTATGCAGTCCCAAGCGGGGTTTACATCCTGCAGAGCCCTCAAGATGAAGGAGACCTGACCTTCGGAGGGCCACTGGCCCAAGTTCTTTTGTCTCGAGACAGAAAACTGAGACGTTGAAGGGAAGTGTCTGTCCTGCTCAGGTGTCTTCTAGCAGCACCAGGACTATAGCCAAGGTCTCTTGTCACCTAGGCTTTCTTTCTGGCCTCCCCCAGAACAGGCTCGGGTCTCTATGGGTTCCAAGAGAGGCTACATCAGGACCCCAGGCAAAGCAGCCTCCAGGCTCTGAGGTTAGGGCATAATCTTTCAGGACCCTGACCCAGGGTTTCAGAGGGTATCAAAGCACATGCTTGTTCTTTAGTTCTGATCCCCAGCTGGCTCCTCCCCATGGGTCCTGAGAAGAGAAGAAATGTCTTTTCCATCAGCAGAGGATGTGAAGAAAGGCCATTCCTATTCTAAGGACAGCTCCTTCCCGTCCCAAACTGACGATATTGCCAAAGGCGGCTGATCAAAGCTTGGCGTACCACCCAGTTCCTGGGGCCAGATCCCCAAACAAATGGCTTCTCTTGGACCTGAATCCATCCTAGGAACAATGCTTCCTCTTAGGAGATAAGTTGTCCGCTCACATCCTGGGTGGAGCCACACTGTGAGGATGTCAGGAAAGGCAAACACATAGCCCAGAGGCCAAGGTCATCCGGAGGAGGCTGGGAAGGAAGAGAAGGATGTCCCTACGTTAGAGGTGCCTGTCCATGTCTCTCTGAAGCTGGGCCAGCCTGACCTGCCCGGGATATACAGAAGAGGACATGCCTCATCTCGTAAAGGCGGGGTTCAGGGTCACCCTATGAAACCTATTCCAGTCTAGTCTACTCAGAAGGCCATCCTCACCCACACAGCCTGGCGCACTGCCTTTCTGGAAAGGAGACTGTGTGCCTGTCCTTGCCCAGGCACACCCCTATTCTCACTGTCACAGAGGGAATGGCAGCCAGGCCAGATGCCAGTCCCTGCCAGTCCCTGCTCTCTGTAACCCCAGGCAACAGTTTCCTGGGCTCAGTTTCCTCCTCTGAACATGGAAGAGCTGGAAGAGACACTCAGGAAGCGACCTAGCTGCGACAAGCTGTAAACTCACAGATTAGAGCTCAATGTAAGAGGCAAAGATTCCAACAGGAGCCATATGGCCCAAGCTGAGGGGCTGTTAGAGACTGGCCCCCACCCTGTCTCCTCCCAGGCCCTCAGCCCAGGCCATTCCTTCTCCAGAACTGCAGAGACAATTGTCATAAGCCACATAGTTCTTCTGACTTAACTTACAAAGGCAGAAACATCAGAGGAAGACCGAGAACACACAAATGCACACACACCCACTCACACACAGCCCACAGAGAAGCCCCCAGGAAGCAGCCCTGACAGAGCTACACCTAAGCCTTCAGTAATCACCATCGTGTCACGTGGTGGTAGTTAAAGCCACTGATACTGAAGCTGGGTGGCTGATTCCAGCCGCCAACCCCCTCTAGCTATGTGATCTAAACTTTCCATATCTGCTCCGTCTGCACACTGAGAGCATCATTGGCACCCAGGTCTAGGGATGGCTGGGGACACAACCGAGACACCTACCTGGCAGACCGAACCTGTGCTAAGCCTGTTGGGACCACCACCGGTCCTCTGGGTCCTCACACCTGGCCACCTGCGTTTCCCAGATGCTGTGGCAGTGGCCACACAGCAGGCCACAGAGTCCTGAAGGCCAGACTTCTGTCCTGTCAGAACGTTGGCTTAATCTCTCTGTCTCAGTTTCCCCAGCTGCAAAATGGGGATGCTGATAATCATGGGCGCTTGTTAGGGCTACTGCAGGACTCACAGGAAATCCCACACCAAAGTTCCTTGCAGGGCTGGTGAGACAGCTCAGCAGCTGAACGCATTTGCTCCATCTCCAGGCCCCACATGGTAGAAGGAGAGAACTAATACCCGCACATGGTCTCCCCAACCTCTGCATGCACGCTTCGGCATGTGTGTGCCCGCACACGCCCAGTACATAAACAAACCAGTAAATGTAAATTGCTTGTTTTGTTTTAAGACAGGATCTCACTACGTAACCCTGACTAGCCTGACCCTTACGTTGCAGACCAGGCTGGTCTTGAACTTGAGAGGTCCCCCTGCCTCTGCCTTCCTGGTGCTAGGATTCAAGGTATGCACATGCACCACCATGCCCAGCCAATGTACTTCTTTCCAAGTTCCCTGTAAGGAGGATGGAATGGAGTAAGGACTCTGTATTAGTTATTCTTCTCATTGTTGTGACAAAAATACCTGACAGAAACAGCTTCAAGAAGGAAGGTTTATTCTGGCTGAGCTAGAGGGTGGAGTTCACTATGGTGGGGGAGGCATGGCCGCTGCAGCGTGAGGCTGCTGCTGGTGTGTCCTGTCTACCTAGCACGGACTGCAGAGCTGCTCCCTATGGCCCTGTGTGAGTGTGAGCCACTTGGCTGTGTTGCATCTCCGACACTGCCCGCCAGGTCTGCTGAGAGACGAGACTGGGGCGGGGAAAGGGGGTGAGGGTGGGCTGCCTCTCTCCCTGTCACTTCACGGACACCCCGTCTTGGGCATGTGGGGACAGCTGGGATTCTCCCTTGCTCCTCCTGCTTCTCTGGGCTTGATGCAAGAATGGAAGTCACCGGGCATGCATCTGAAATGCCAGCAAATCTACAAACCCGGGAGTGGGGCGTTGTGCGGGGAGGAGCAGGTGATGAACATGGAAGATGAATATGGGCTTAGCCCGAAGGAAAACCTTTCCTGGGGGGCTCTCTTCCCACCGCTTCTGCTGCATCCCCAGGGAGGGTGATGAGGCTCTCACCTGCTCGGGGCCACATAGAAAATGCTTTTGTCTTAGGAGATACAGCCTTCCATCCCCACTTCTTTGTTTTCTCCACTTTCCGGCTACCTGCCTACCTAAGGGGCCATCAGCCTGCCACCCCCGGGTCTCCACTGGGCCTGGGCCTGCTCAGGGAAGGGATGCTGGCTCACATCCCCCAGGCCCTCGCTCTCCATGGTACACATTGTCTCCTCCAGTCCCTCCATCACACTGCATCCACTCTGTCAAACCAGGGGGCCCAGAATCTCTACCTATTCTATGTTATGTGCTGGCCACCTCTGCTCACCTTATCTACCTAAGACATCTCTTCTAGCCCTAGGGCAGAAGGCTGGATGTGGGGTCTCAGGCAAATGATGCTGTGCAGACCTATATTATCCACGTAACTCCTATTCAGTCCAGATAACAAGAGGCCTATATGAATCCTCAAGTGTCTATAAAAGGGGAAACAGAGAGATGATTAAAAAAAAAAAAAAAAAAAAGACACAGCAGGTGGGGGAGGTGAGTGGGGAGGGAGAAGAGAGAAGGCCTTGTTGCCAGGCAATCAGGCCTGCTCAAGGCCTCTCCAGGCTGTTTGCATATCAATGAGCAGCCCATATTTAGCACCAGAGTTGGGGCACCCACACAAACTGCATTGCCTTCAGGCTGCCCATCTCTGAGGGCTCAGCCTGGCTTTCTACTGCTCACCAGAGGCCCTGGAAGGATTGGAAAGATCTGCCACCCACCTTGGGCAACTGCCCCAAGAGTGCACCCCGCCCCCACAGTCCAACCTCTCTGGCAGGCGGGTGCTGAGAAACCAGCGGGCGATTTATAGATGCCAATTCAATGACTTCAGGGCAGATCACTGAGGTGGTGAGGTTGCCTGCACAAACAGGAAGCCGCACGGGAGCCAGTTCTGTTCAGACGGGCACTGGGAGCCTCACGTAGAGCCCGTGAGAAAGTTCCTTAGACGCAGTTAGTGGGCAGAAGCCTGGGAACACCCACAGGCAGAAGTGGGTACATGTACGCAGGGGAGGGATAGAAATCCACTCTTGGAAAATGATGCTCCTGCACATTCATTCCTGGCCACGTGATGCTCTCAATGCAAAATCCACGGCTTACCTCTCAAAGGGAATAAGAGATGGTTTATTTTGAAGCCATTTTGAGACACCATGGGCCAGGAACATAAATTTTGGTTACCCCAAATTTCATATTACAACATGAAACCAGTTTCATGAAGTTTTTATGGTTTCACAGAATAAAGGAAGTCATAAATTAAGGCAAGTTTAAAATACATGGGCGGGTACATCAAAGAAGTGGGTACTGTAAGATGGGGAAGCTTTTCTATAGGCCCAAGATGCTATCCGAGCTTTGGGGTTGGTGGAAATTAGTAATGAGCTAAGTGAATAGATTCTAAAAGTCTATCCATTAGTCACAGGATATTAGTTCTGACTCGGAGGTAGGTAAGGAGTGGCTGTTTCAGAGGGCTAGAATCTCTCCACCACACTAAAATGCAATCAGTCTCTGCAGACAGTTGATTTTCAGGAATGTTGCTCACAATGCCTACATATTGTATAGTCCTGGCCTCTGTTGGTTCACCAACATGAGCTGGATCGCTGTAGATGCTCAGGGGTTGCCATCAAAATCATACTGATAAGCCTGGGTCTAGTGTCTGATGCCACGTTAGTGCCCACCAAGCTCCAAAGAGGTAGTGAGTGAGTCAAGAAATTAGTGACACCATTAAAATCTACTTCCCAGCCCCAACTCCCGGGCTGATTTGCATGCTAGCAAAAGCCTCAATGTCTGAGATGTGTCCCCAGAGTCTAACTCTGTGAGGAGAAGAGAAGGAGGAGAGGTGAGGGGCACAGGGACAAAAGAGGCAAGGAAGCAGGTCTCTGATAAGAATCAGCAAACCAGTCCCACCTGGATGATGCCTTCAAGGCCACCAAGTCTCAAGGCCTCATTTGCATATGAGAAAAGTGATAGAGGAGACTTACAAAAGAGGAATAAAGCAAATGATAAAAGAAGAAAGAAGTTCAAAGGGGGCTGAGGGAGGGGAACAGTGAGCAAGGGGACCTGAATGCATCTACTCCCCATTCAAAACACAGAACTCAAAATGGTTGGTGGGAAGGAAATCACACATCATCCAGGGTCAGCCCCAAAAAGATGGAGGAGACTGTCATCCTCAGAGCATCATCTGAAGAAGCACAGGTACACGAAGGGGCTTTTACAGAGACAGCAAGGAGACACGGTGGGACAAGAGGCAAAAAACGCTATGCACTGAGCAGGGTCCTGCTCTTGGAACCAGCCTGGGCACCCTGGATCTTTAGACATGCATCTTAATTTCCTACAATGCAAAGCTCATAGCGGTTTACTCACTTTGCCGGAGCTGATGCACAGAACCAGAATAAGAAGGCTATTACCCATATCCATTCTGGTGACATCCAAAGATCGAGAGACTTCTGGGTTTTATGAGGCTAAAGAAACATCTTAATCATGTAGGTGCATTTTTTTCCTTTGGGATTTAGGGAACAGTGAGAAGGGAAAGGGAGCGGAAAAAGGAGCTTTGCCAGGAAGCACTCCCAAAGGAGCCACCAAGGTACACCGACAGCCACCTTGCACCCCGTGGGCTTGGAGCCTCTGGCTTGCCTCCCCTGCCATTCCACCGCTGTGTCAGCAGATCTGCCTGAGGGACCAACACACACAGCCCTTCTCCATGGGGCTGCTGCCCAGGCTCTGGCTGGGGTCTTTGAGAACCTCGGGCTAGAGTCATGTTCACAGCGGGCCTTCTACAGGGGTGGTTCACTCCTGGGACACTCGCCTTCTTCTCATTTTCCTTTTTGTTTAATGAACACATCTTCCTTTTTTTTTTTCTCTAATTAGGTGGAACAAACAACTTGAACCAGAATTTTTATTTCCCAGAAAAGCACCCGCCTGGACACAGTAAATATGTCATTAATCATCATTCCGAGGCGGAGGAACACGCTGGGCTAGGGAGGAGGAAGAGCAGTCAGCGGGCCTAATTAGAGCGAGGCCTTCCAGCTCTCTCCCACCCCCACCCTCGGAGCCCCACTCCCCCCCACCAAGCCCGGAGCCCATCCCTTGGAGGGGTTCTAGGCTGAGTCAAACTTATGTAAATGTCCCTTGTTAGCACCTCAGAAAAGGAAAGGAAAGGATATAGAAGAACAATACTCGCCCCACCCCCTTCCCCTTCCCTCCCCTCCTCCCCGCATTCTGCCCGGAGGTCTTATTTTCATCCAGGAAATTGTTCTTATTATCGCTTAGCTATTTATAGAGGTGGCGAGGTCTGCTGAGCAGCCCCAAGCCAATGTGGTAATAGGGTGCCGGCTGCAGCTCCCTCCACACCCGGGCTTTGCTTTGGGGCCTCAAATAGACCCCATCTAACCTTATTCTGGGACCTCCAGTTGTGTCCCTGGCCCAGAAGTTGACCTGCAGGCCATGGGCTACTAAGACTGGCCCTTGGACTGCTGGATCAGGCCACATCCCTCTCGGTACCCCTTCTGCCCATGGTTAGGACCAACACCCCTCCTGCCCGGATAGAAAGTACTAGAAGGCTTCAATTACAGGAGAAAGTACGGGGCTGCTCTTCTGCTCTGCTGTCCCTTTCTGTTATAGACTGGCTCGGCCTACAGTAGGAGCCACGGGAGGCTCACACCAGGTTCTACTCATCCCAGAGGCCACAAGCTTGGCCCCAAGTTAAGAAGGGCTATGCTGAGCGGAGGACCTAGAAGATGAGTTCTGGCAGATTAAGTAAGAGCTGCAGCCAGCTAGCTCAGTAACTCGGCTTCGAGGGACTTGGTCACTGTGTTGCCAGCTATAAGGCCCAGATCAGGCGTATCAGAGAGTCGGTCCTCAGGGGTACCTACTCTTAAGTTTGAGCTCCAGTTTTGCCCGGGAGTTCACTTTGAACTCAGCATTTACTTGCAAAACACCGGTAATGTTTCCTCCCTGCAACCATCCTGACAATGAGATACAGAGCCATTGTTATTTTAGAGAGCTGTTCAGTGAGTCGTCATCTACTCCCTGGCTCCAGGCCAGGTGAAAGAAGACTGCGTCTGGCACCTTTCCCTGTAGGATGTAAAGTTCCTGCCCAGAGGGGAAGTCTTTGAGTCTAAACAGACTCCAGTGCTCCCTGCAGTGGCCCTCTGCCCACAATCCCTCTGCTCTGTGTGCCTATCTTAATGGGCTCCTAACTGATGGGGAAGCCTCTGGAAGGAGGGACAGAAGAGTGGCAGCCATAACGGAGGAACTAGTTACAGGATAGCACCTGAAGAAGAAAAAGCGAAGACCCATGGCTTGTGCTCATGTCTTGGTGCAGCCATAGCACCAAGCAGTGTTGGGGTTGTAGAGGCTCACGGGTCCGAAGCCAAGCTGCCAACGGGGCTGTGCCGCTTCAGCGGGCCAGAGGCCTTCCTGCTCGCTCTAGCTCCCCGCAGCTCCCGGCATTCCTTGGTTTGTAGCAGGAGTATCCTAACCTCTGTCTTCTGTGCCAAAGTTGTCTCCTTCCTAGGGAAGAACACTTCCGGGACTCGGGATGGTCTCATCTCCAATTCCTTAACTAACTAATCAGCAAATGAATGACCATTCTAAGACTGGGGTAGACACGAATGTGGCGGAAGGGGGGGGGAAGGGGGAGTGTCAATCCATTGCAGAACCCTAGTACTACTTCTACTTCTACCACTAACTTGAGAGTCAATTTGGTAAGGTGTCCGTTCCTTGATGAGCATCCCCTGAGTCCTCCCTTGTCAAAAGGAAAGCACTGGCCTCGGCCGGCCGGCCAGTGGTGTGGGGAGTTCTAATGAGATCAGGAAGTGCCATGATTTGGGGAGGTGCAAAGGCTTACGTGGGGAAATAATCAAAGGTGGGCGCACAGAGACTGCTAACGTCCCCTCCCGAGCCCCTTCTTAACTCGGTGTTGCTAACTCTGTCACCGTTTCACGGACTCCTTCCTTCTGTCTGCTGCACCCCCTCCTCTTGCTTGCTGTGGAGAGTCACCACCACCAGGGGTAGAACGCAGATGCCAGTTTGTTTTTAAGGAGGACCTACCTACCTACCCAAGGCCTGCCTTCCACTAAGCTAAACCTGGTTACTATTGAGCTTTTGGCTTGCAAGTCGGGGCTGGTTTTCACACACCATGGCGATCTCTCTAAGCTCCTTTTTTTCCTTGCACCACCCAGCACTCAGCCAGGCCCAGGCTGTAAGGGAACTCCCCCAGTTCTGCATGGAGACTGGAGCCCCAGTCGCCCGAGCCAACCCTACCAATACATGCCATCCACAGCTCTCTCTTCTCTCCTCTGACCTGCCTGCGGTCTGTCTTTCCGTCCCGAGCCATCTGAGTTCAGTAGCACACGGCCTTCTCTTCCTTCACCCACCTCTCTCTCCAGACTCTGCTTCGCGATGGCAAACGTGAGAGCATCGTCAGCACCCTCTTCATCTCGCCTGGAGATGTAGAAAATGGACAGAGCATCGTGTGCCGAGCCACCAACAAAGCCATCCCTGGAGGAAAGGAGACCTCAGTCACCATAGACATCCAGCGTGAGTACCAACCGACTCTGTCTGGCCTGGCCAGGCCCAGGGTTGGAGCCACCCCACGTGAATGTGTGTACGTGCATATGCAGGTTCACATGCCTGTTTCTGCATGGGCGCAGAGGCCAAAAGAGGATGTCGGGTGTCCTCCGCTACCAGCTCTGCCGACTCCTTTGAGGCAGCTTCTCTCCCTGAACCTGGGTCTTACGTTTTCTCTGCTACGCTGGAAGCCTAATGGAGCTTAATAGCTCCAAGAGTCCTCATTCCTCTGTCCCCGTTGAAGCTGGAGTTACAGGTGTGTGTGGGATGTCCACCTGGCATGTGGGCGCTAGGATCCCCAATCTCACCCTCGTGATGGCATGGCAAGTACTTTCTAACGACTGAGCCCTCACTCCAGCCCCCTAAATCTGAGGGATTTAAAAACACTTTCTAACAGCCTTGACTCAGTTGGGCTTCTGAATTCTGTGTGCTACACAGCTCTCTCCAGAGTTATGGGGTCCATGGGAACTGTGCCTTAGGGGTCTCAGAGCCTGTTTTGACAGCCAGAGGGCAGAAGTTCTTTCTCTCTCTCAGGGCCACAAATCCTAACCGACAGCCTTTAAAGCGCAGAGGAGAGAAGAGACATTTGTTAAGTATTGGGTAGGGTCGGAACACCCTGGCGTTTGGGAGAAGGCTCTACTCACTGTGTTGACATTTGCTATTAACAACCCCACCCCCGCCCCCACCCCAAGGTGGTTCCTTCCATTCCTCACTCAGTGATAGTGGGGAGCCGCAGAGTTCTGACCCTACCTAGGGCTAGGGAGATAAAAGAAGATGGAGAGAAATACCTAGGGCAATGCTCCTCCATCCCCTGGCCCTGATCCCACCCTAGGTCTTAGCACCACCCAGTCAGCAGGTGAACAGATGTGGCTAGAGCAAAGCCCAGCTCTAGAAAGGAGGTAAGATGCTAGTTCCGTGTGTGGTCCGACATTCAGAACGGATCCATCACCACGAACTGGGTGGCTCCAGATTGTCACTACACTCTGATAATACCAGTTTCTTGTCTGATTTGCCAATGCCACCCAAAGTCTCTTCCTAGTCTAAGAGCAATCAAAGCTAAGAGCTCTCTCTCACACACAAGCCAAATCCGGGGGAAATGAGGGTGGGAGACAATATGTGTCTAAATCCCTTGTTCTTCCTGGCTGCCATTTGTGTCACTGTGGCATGCTGTCATCCTGCCCCATAGCCCCACCTAGGCAGGAGGCTAGAGTCAGAGTCCCAGGTAAACATAGTTTGTTTCCCAGGACAGAAGCCAGGACCTTGGCAGAGAAAGTTGGAAGAGAAACAACATTTCTGCTCCAGACCACTGTCCATTGCCCCAAGGGAACCTAGTGACACGGATGTCATCACAATAGCATCCCACGTACATTCAAATACATCCTTCCTCCAGATGCATTCCAGACAGAGGGCTGGTTGACCTGGCTACATGGAAAACAGGTTGCACCTGAAAAGATGCAGGAATGAGGCCAGCATGAGACTTAGACCCAGGCATCAGGTTTCCTGGCTGGGATCCTTCCAAGGTAGCACAGAACAGTGGCTGGGGTCCAATATTCTCACTAGTTTGAGTTCTGACTTTGGCCGTTACTCATTGGCCTCATTAGGGAATTGGTTTGGGTCTTTGTTTCCTCATCAATACATGAAGGAAATCACACCTACCTACCTCTTAAGGTCGCATTAGGATTAGATGACATCATTCGTGTCAACCCCTAGAGCCATGCATGGCATATTTTGATTAAAGTATATTCTGAGGTTGAAATCCACAGTGACAGGTGTGTGGTGGCTCTTCCCCAGATGCCATGGCAGCCCCAGGCATTTGACCCAGAGCTCCATCTCCCCTAGCTGGAAGGTGTTTATGCATACCTAAAAAGCAAAGGCCCGGGCCCTTCTCCATGCCACCTCCTCCTCCCCCGCCTCCCCTTCTTTCTCCTGAGATTCCTTTGCTCATTCAGTAAGCATCCAACTGTTTGCAGTGGACACCACAGGCTGGATCAGAGCCGCCTTTGCAAACCTGCTCATTTTCTCAGTCAACCACGAAGTCTCCAAACTCAGCAAAAGCACATTTGTTGTTTGTTTCCCTTGGTCTTTATATGTTACCCAACGGAAGACAAAGCCCCCAGATTGAGTAATGGGAGAGAAAGCGCAACACCCCCAAAGCCTCACCACATCTGGACTCCGTGTCCAGCTGCCAAGTTTCAAATGGATGTATTATAAAATCACTGAGTCATGAAGTTTCTCTCTGCTTCCCCCCAACACTTCCTCTGAAAATGCACATGTGCACGTACACGTACACACACACACACACACACACACACACACACACACACGTTGCTGATGGAAACACTAACAGACTCTCAGCTGTAACATCTGTTCAATGTGATCTCAGTTCCATCCTCCTGCAAGTTATGCATCCGACATCTCAAGTGGGATTAAAATCATGTTTAATAGTTGGGTATGACATAAACTATTTATACCTCTGGAATTTGGCAGACTCCTAGAAATTCACATCATACACATCCTGAGGAGAGGGATGGAAACAGGGACATGGTAGCCCTGGGTCTGGGGATAGAGAGGCAAGTGAGACTGACTGGCATGGAACCTCCTGGGTCTATTCTCCTGAGGCCCTCAGGACCATGAGTGCTGCAGAGAGTGAGGGAAGAAGCAGAAGAGGCTTCTGCAGGGTGAACTGATACCACGGGTGTGAGTGAGCATCCAGCAAGTGAGGACCCAAGGAGGGTCCTCCAGCAGGTACGAGCTCCATCTTCTTCCTTCCCAAGGGATCATCACTTTATAAAGAACACCAGGTAAAGGATGAGCCTTGGGAAGGTTCCCCATGAGCTCCGTAAAGGGTTTCTAGATATTTTTGAACTGACACCACCATCTCAAACAAGAGTTGGATTGAGATCATCTATCGCCTGCCAGGACTGGATTTCACAGTGTGAGGCTAGCAATGCACAGGAGTCCTGACGGCCATTAACTCCTCTGGGCAAACTTCTTTACCAGGAGGGATGGTCGGCTTGGCCAGCCTGCCCTGCGCAGGACTGTGTGATTCCTGAGTCAGGCTTGCCTCGGAAGCTACTAGGAAACCACTGGAAAGATACTGCAGGACTTGCGGGGGTGGTGGTGGTGGTGTTAGGAGTCTAAGTGGGAAGAGAGCCCTCATGGTGGTCCCTTGCCACAGCGAGCCCTTGAATCTTGCTTTGAAAATCCAAATTGAGGTGGATGAGATTCCCACCTGTATTACTCAGCTTCCCACCATTATAGCAAATACACGAGACAGTAAAGAAAAAGAAAGTTGGTTTCAGTTCACAGTTTGGGATGATCCGCCTCATAATCAGAGCCCCATTGCTTTGGACAGGGGTGGGGTGGGGACATAAGAGAGAACATCAGTGGAGGGAGCCTGCTCCAGCAGAAGAGCTCACTTCAGGGTCAGGGAACAAGGAAAAAGGAAGAGACTAGGACCCCACAAGACCTCTCTTAGACTTCTCACTGCTCCCACCCCTCTCTCAATAACATATCTCTGAAGGCCAAATCATTAACCCATGACCCCGGGGTTTGGAGGAGGCTTAAGTCCCACACTATAGCACCATGATGTTCCCCGTAACCCCAGATAAGAAGGTACACAGGCCAGCTGCTCCACCAGATGAGACACCTGTTTACGGTCCCCCTTCTGGAACCAGAAGACAATGTAGGGAGAATAGACTTTGAGCACAGGCAGCCACCTGCTGCTCAGAAGAGGGGTTCTTTCTGTTTCTGCTGATATTAACACAGCTCAGTCCCTGTGCCCTCACCCAGCACCCAACGTGAGCAGCAGCTCACAGAAGGGACCCAGCAGATAAAGGTCCCAACCCCCAATCCCAGTCCACAACCCAGGCATGACTCTCAGGGCCCTTCAATAGTCTTGAACCAGGAGCCCAGAGCACCAAGTTAGAGTCTCACTCCCTGGGGTATCCCTCACAAATATCCTCCACAGCCTCGGAGAAACTGGCTTCTTAATGCTTTTTCTGAGACTGAGCTGATCCATAGAAAGTCCTTGTGAACTTAAGGTTCCCGACCCACTCGTTGGCGGGCCCAGGCCCAGATGATGGAAGCCCAGGGTGCTAGTGAGGCCATGGGGACTTAGCTGCCCTCTAACTCAGCCTGGAACTGCACTCCAGCCAGGCTTCCAGGCCCTAGTGAGGAAAAACCCAGCCTAGCTGGTTGTCTCTCCCCCCTGCACTTTGGATGCCAAGGGGCTTGGAAGCGCTGTGCCAAGGCTTGGGATCTACAGGAGCACAGCATCAGGATGAGCCAGCCTCTCATGGGGGATGCCTCTGGTGGGGGATGGTGGAGAGTGGGGGAGTGGGGGGTAGAAGGGGGAGTTGGTGGGGACGACCACCTGAGAAGGGAAGAGCCAGGCCAAGACAAGGCCATTTCCTGGGCTTAGGTCTACCTCTCTGCATCTGCTATAGGCTTTCAAGTCCTAGCCACATCCTTCCATTCTCTCCAAGTCTGTCTCTGTCTCTCTATCTGTCTCTCTGTCTGCATCTCTCTCTCTCACTTGCTCTAGCTCTCTGTGTGTCTGTCTGCCTATCTTTCTCTCTCTCTCTCTCTCTCTCTCTCTCTCTCTCTCTCTCTCTCTCTCTCTCTCTCTCTCTGTGTGTGTGTGTGTGTGTGTGTGTGTGTGTGTGTGTCTCTTCCTCTCTCTCTTCCCCTCCCTCCCCCTCCTCCCTTTCTCCTGTGGTCTTCACTGTTCTGGGCTCTTTCTCTCCAATGTCCTGTCATTTTCTATGTCCTGGGCCTCCCTGGCTCTCCTGCTTTCAGGCGAGCACCTTTGTCTGGGGATGTGTCTGTCTGCACAGCTCCCTCTCACTCTTTACCCCTCTTCCGCCCCCACCTCTGGGTTTCTCCTCTCCTTGCCCTTCTGCAGTCCTCAGTGGGCATGTCTGTGTGCCTTTCTGTGTCCCTGCCTGTCTCCCTCCCCCTTCCTCCCGTCTGCACCTGTCTCTGTATCTCTGGGTTCTCTGTCTCTCCCTGGGTCCTCATGTCTGTCCTCATGTTGTATGCTTTACCTCCCCCAGTTTGCCACGCCCACCCAAACCCTTCCCGTGGTCTCTCTGTGGCCTCCCCATCTCCTGGTTTCTGTCTCCTCCACCTCAGACCGTTTAGCACTTCAGAGCGTGGCTTCTTATCGCGTCAGATGAGAAAACAAGGGCCCCAGCTCAGGATGCTGCGGGCCCGGGGACACCAGTCCAGATTCAGCAGAGATAACGGCACTGAGGAAAGGGTGTGAATGCCGCTTTCAAGTTACCAGAGCCCCCACAACCTTTACATGGAGATAATAAACAGACATTTCACAGACAGAAAGCGTGGACTGCGGGCCGAGGGCCCCTTCCCACCACTCTCCTCACGGGAATGGAAGGTGAAGCCAGGCTGCACGTGTCTGGGACCTGGGAAGCCAGTGCACCAGAGATGGATGTCCATTTCAGTTCAGACCTTGAGTCACAGAGGGAGCTGCACCCAGCACCCAGGGCTACCTGAAGCAGCCACTTCAAGGGAGCAAAGCAGCCTCCTGCTGAGGCCTCCCTCACTCTCCGGGGATCTGTCACGATGGTCCCTGGGCGGTAGGAACCCTGGCTTTGCCCTTCCATGTCTTCCTGCCCTGTTCCTTCCCCAGTCTGTATGTGAATCTCTTCTCCCCGCAGACCCCCCACTTGTCAACTTGTCGGTAGAACCACAGCCGGTATTGGAGGACAACATCGTCACGTTCCACTGCTCTGCAAAGGCCAACCCAGCTGTCACCCAGTACAGGTGAGCATCACTGCTGCGAAGACAGCTTGGTCTAAGGCTCCTCCACCCCCATGCCTGTCACGTGGGATGTCACACGTGGCCACAGGATGTGCTTCACAGCAGGTGTTCCAAATAGATTTCTCCCTCTCCCCGTGCCAGCCCCACCTGCTAGCCAAGCAGACCCTCTCTTTCCTTCAAGCTCACATGCACCCCCTCTGCCAGGGAACCGGGGGTGCCCCTCCTGTTTCAACGGCTTGTTTGTTCTATATTTCTGAAATGACGGAGCAAGGCTCAGACAAATGTTGAAACCACTAGCAGAATGGGTAAGTCAGTGTACTTAGCACTGTACAGCTGGCCAGAGCCCAAGGGACCCCCGGAATCCTGCAGAGCCGCCGCTCCAGCCTGCGTCCTCATCCACAGCACTGGCAAAGGCATCACTGGTTCTCACATGCTTGTCTCCGCCTTCTGACCGAGTTTCTCAGAGGCAAGAACTGCAATTTAGTCACTTATGGCTCTCAGCATGCAGTGCATCGCGTGGCATAAACCAGGCATCCCTTACATGCATCTGACTGATCAAATAAACCTTCGGAGCTGCTCCTTTGGGCTGCTTTCTGCCTGTGCATATCACCACACAGCATTCCAGACACTAAGTGACCTCAGAGGTATCCAAGCACAGGTGTGGGATGCTCACTGCTTTCGATGTTTTGTAGAACTTCCCACGACCCTCACTTCCCACCAGCCCAGGCTTGATGGCAGAGCCCAGGACATCACCTCCACTGTGGATGCGAGCTATTAAGCAGCAGCTTCTGCAAGTGGCATGAATGCTAATGGTCCCAGGCAAGGAAGGCAATGACGAGAGATGTGGAGGGGAGGGAAGGCATGAGGCATGAGGCCGAGCCGTCCCAGCAGGTGGAAGAAAGGGCAATGGGCCACAGAAGAAGTCATGGCAGGCTCAGGGTGGACACAGTGAACTGCTCTGGCTCCCTGTAGTGTGGATAATAGAGCAGCAGTGGGGCCAGAAGTCAGGAAGGCCTATAGCCTCTCTATCCATCCCTTCTGGGTTAACCCTTGCCACACCGGAAGCCAGAAGATCAGACAGCCTCTCTCCGATTCCCACCACAAAGGCAAGGAGCCTCCGACTCCCAGGAACCCTGTGATCCAGTCAGTTCCAATGGCTGGTTTGGCCTGGATCTGGCACTGCCCAGAAGTGATAGAAGATGCAGAAGGAATGAAAAAAGTCTCTGGACTTCTAACGACACCTGCCATCTCTGTGCTTCTCTCCTGTCTGCCCCCAGCTCTCAGCCCAAGGTCCCTAGACAGGTATACTGTACCCAGGAGACACTTCAAATGCCAGCTCCCTTCTCATCCATAAGCATCCCCCACCAGAGAGGCAGACAGCCTGTCCACTGACCACCACAGCAATCTCCCAAATGCCTCCAGGGCCCTAGAGACTGGAGCACTCAGCTCCCCATTTCCATGTCACTGACAGACTCCCTGTTACCTGAAGATCTAGGGGTCTGTTGAGCAAGCATGGCAGCATCCCCCAGATAGTCAGTAGCCTCCACTCAAAGGCCCAGAGCCCTCCACCTGCCTTCTGACCTCAGTAGGATACCCAGCTGCTAGAGCTGACTCCCAGGACCACCCATCTCAAAGACACAGAACAGCCAGGATAAGGAGAAAGTGTGAGCCTACACAGGAAACACGTGTGATCAAATGTGAACAGCCAGCAAGTCTAGGGGACGAAAAGATGGCGGCTAGTGGGAGTTACTAAAACTTTTCTTTCGATTTGAAAGTTGAGTTTCTTCAAGCTAACAAATTAATACGTGAACACGGAGAGAACATGCAATTTCCCTGGACTGCTGGGTCCTCTAGGACTCCCTCCCTTCCTATCCTACCCTGAAGCATTTGAATCCCACATGAACTCCTGGTGTAAAAAGAGGGATAACAGTGGTTGGACTCCCTGCAGATGGCCACTGCTCTTATTTGCTACCAATTCTTAGGACCTTCTGATTAACGGGTGCTTCTGAAACCACAGCAGTACCAGCTTGGGCTTGCTCTAGGACTGAAAAGGCCTGGGGAGCCCTCCTGGCCCCCAGGAAGTGGTTGGAAAGCTGGGGTGGGCTGGCCTGGGGTGACACAGTGAGGAGAAGTTTGAGGCTCCTGTCTACCCGCTTCCCTCCACCAAGGTCTGGCCAGCAGCCCACTTTAATTTCCCATGTAGCGCTAGGACCCAGGAGGCAATGCCTTAAGCAAATCTATAACGTAAGTACACTGATATTTTTTCCCAAATGGCATGGACAAGATTATAGGGATCTTCACTTCTTCCATTAGTTCATCTTGGTTGCTTCCTCCTTGGTCCACCTACGAGGCTGTAATCTCTGAAATTAGACCCTGAGATGGACCTGACTGGGCATGGCAGCTGCCTTCTTCACTGCCTGCGGGGACCAGGGCCCGGGTTAGAGGACCAGGTTTAAGCACAATGAGAGGTGCTCTGGGCTTCATCCTCTGAAGGTCTCTGGCAGACATGGGATAAAAGACCACAATCCCCCCAGATAAAGCGTACAGGGCTGTTTGACACACCAACCTGCCGCTGCGACATGTTGGGTCTCTTGATTCTGTGATATAAATAATTAATCCTCTTACATTTGTTCAGACCAAATTAGACATTGATTGAAAAGGCTTACGCTAAAGCGGTCTACGGGGCCTGGGAAAGACGGCAAAGATGCCATGGTGGGGACCAGGCAGAGGAGGCTGAGCCACAAACTGTGAGGGAATGTGGGGGGTGAGAAGGAAACTGCTCTTTGGTTCTGGAACCCTGTGGCCCAATACTGGACTGGGATCGTCTCAGCCTGAGTGCTCCTGGAAGAGCCTTCAGAGAGCTGTGTGATGTGCGAAGGGAGCAAGAGAGGGGAAGAAAGACTGGACAGTCAAGACATGAGCAGAGGGCTCTTGTGGAGTTTGGAGGAAGTCCCCTTCCCAAAAAGCCCTGGGTTCCGCCTTCTGAAATCCAGTCCTATAGACAACTCCCTCCTTCTCCCATGACCCTGAAACAGGAGAGTCAGAGCATCCTTCCTGCCTTCCCTCCTTTGAGCTGGCTCAGATTTTTCCCAAGGTGGAAAACTTACCATGGCCAACCATATCCTAATTCTCCTTCTCTCTAGTTCCTTTGGGTGAAAAGGAATGTCCACCTGGCCTGGAAGGTGTAACCACAGACCCTGGACTGCAGGGTTACAGGCCTACCAGGCCCCAGGAGTTCCAACAATCAGATCCTGGGGAGTCTGTGAGGGTCCCAGAAAGAGAGTGAAGAAGGTTCCATCTTCTCCAGGGTCCCCCAGAGAAAAACAGCCCGCCCTTCTGAACCAATGCCCCTGGGCACAGACACAGGCCCAGCCCCCTGCTACATGCTATAAGTATCAAGTGCGGAGAAAGCTTACCTGGGTCTCTCCCCACCCTCCGCTCAGCTATCAGCTCCTCACCAGCCTCCCCACCACGCATAAGCCCTCCCTTTGATGGGTTGGAAGGAGTAGAGGCTGGACACTGAGCCCCAGCTGTGTGTCTGGAACAGAATTAATCCACCTCAGGCAGGGGCCGTGCCTGACTATTAAGTCTGGTCATTAAATTAAAGTTAGGAATTGAAACGACTCATGAATAACTCATAATGGTTTGCTGGGAAGCTCCTTAAGCTCTCGGGGAGCTATGGTTCACTCTGTTGTTAAACTATAATTGTTATTATTAATTGTGTTCCTAATAGTTACTCGATATTAATTTGAGATAACAACTACATGGCGCCAGTCTAGGTGTTCCTTGGGATGTAGAGAAGTGGCCGTCTCTCTGGGGGCTAGATAGGACACACTGAGTGAAGAGCTAGTGGAGAGAGGAGGAGACTGAGTCAGTGTCACCAAGAAAGGGCCAGGAGCAGAGGAAGGAAGGGCAGAGAAGCAGCAGAGGTCTCTCCAGCTCTGGAAACACCTCAAGACAGGCTGCAGATCCCTGGGAGCCTGGCTAGAAGTTCCGTGTTTTCGAAGAGTGAATGTTGTATACAATACGTTTAAGCCAAGGAGCTGTAAATGCTTTTCCTTTAGGGATCTGTAATCTACATGTACACAAGCACACACACATATACATCGCACATGCAAACCCTCATAGGCATGCACACATACACACATGCACATACACCTACACATGTGCAACCCCTCACATGCACAAACAAACTCATACACATAGACATACATACATGCACTCACATTTGCACACATGCAAACCCTCACATGCACATATATACACATATGTAAATGTTCATGCTTTCACACATTTACTCACCCGCACTCATGTACAGATGTGTGTATGCATGCACATACACCTACACACATGTAAATCCCTTATATGAACACACAAGTACATATCCACATTTATATTCATGAAATTCCTCCAGGTATACAAGCACACAAGTACATACTCACAGGTGCACACAGGCAAACCTTCATGTGCACACACAGATGTGCATTCTCACAGATGCACACACACGCACACATATATACATATTCAAATTTGCTCATATACAAACCCCCTCATGTACACACATGTACTTGCACATACTCACTTGCACACAAGCAAACCCTCATGTACACATAATATGCATATAGGCATCCACACGGGTACTCATACTTGCACACCACTCATGAAAACCCTCATGAGCATATGTGCATACATTACGTGTGCTTTTGCACATGCACACACACTCACATACACCTTTGTACACATGGCGGTCACCTGGTGGCTGCTCTGATATGGTGATCACTACCCCAGAACTGAGACCAAGCCCGAAGCCTGAGGCTTTTCGGTCTCTTTCTTTCAATATGGTACTGATCAGCTAGCTCATGAGAGAAACTTTCTACCCACTGGTCCCCACCCAACCAGGGCTAATGGGTCTGTGGCCTCAAAGGAACAAAGCCAGGGGTGGAGGGCAGAGTTGATAGTAAAATCAAGTACCGACCCTAGAAGGAAGGCTGAAAAGATTTACAAGAAGACGGAGGCACATGAGAGATCTGTGCGGGGCAGGAGATAGGTCAGAGGCAAGTGAGAGCATAATGTAGGGGTTCAATAACCCCATTCTACATCTTCTTGTCTGGAAACCAGACTTCTGTGTGTAGGGAGATGTGCACACTCGTGTGTGTAATGTACATGCGTGTACAGGGCATACATCATTAGCTCTCACCTCTGATGTCATGCACTCAGCCTCCCCACTTTTCCTACATGGTCCAGGACAGGGCTCAGGATAGAGCTCAAAGCAGTATGGCCAGGCTGTCTGGTGACTGCGAGTTGGATTAGCAAATGGCCTGGATACAGTGGAGTGATCAACCAGGTAATTGTCACCTCCAGGGTGCCTTACTTGTCAAGTGACTTACTTGACTACATAGTGACCTTGGCTCAAAGCTGATCACCTGCATGACCGTGTTGTGGGTACAAGACCGTCCCCTCCTCATTTTCTTGAAGGACGGGTATGTCTAACTTCCCAAAGGATTCCCCCCAGAGACCTCTGGCCTCCATTGCAGGTGGGCCAAACGAGGTCACATCATCAAAGAGGCATCTGGGGAGCTGTACAGGACCACTGTGGACTACACATACTTCTCAGAGCCTGTGTCCTGTGAGGTGACCAATGCCTTGGGCAGCACCAACCTCAGCCGCACAGTGGATGTCTACTGTGAGTGTGGGACTCAGGAACCCCTGGGGAGTGGGCAGTGGGTAGTGTCTGTCTGAGACTGTGGCTAGATTCATCGCCCACAGTCTAGTGTGCCACATTTCGTGCTTACAGCATCCCCTCGTACCACTCCCACTTAGGTCTTGGACTGCCCAAATGAGGCAGTACCAGCCCAGAGTGCAGTGACCAGGTACCATGGACTGGATGGGCCGACCAGCAGGAATCAAGAGCCAGCATGACTAGTCTAGTGCCCTTGTATCCCAGTCACACACACACACACACACACCCCACCCCCCCACCCCCGCCAAGGGCTCTACCTCCTAACGCATCCACACTAAGGGTTTCAACATACAATTCTGAGGGGGACGCAAACACACAGTCCATAAGTAGATCTTATTCCTACTACCAAGATGAGGGATGTGGACACTCAGCTGCACAGAGTGAGTAAGTGGCAGGGTGACTCATGACTTTCCTGAGGCCAGACAATGACCCAACCCATCACCTGTACACACACACTGCACTGTCCCACTGAGGGGACTCATAGACAACCCCCTTTTCTCACCAGTGGCCCAACAGATGAGGCCAACCTAGTTTGAGGACTAGCTAACTGGATACATTCCCCCCCCCAAAAAAAATTACAAAACCCAAAGGGATGGCACACACCTGTGATCCCAGCACTCAAAAGGCTAAAGCGGGAAGACTGCCTTGAGTGTGAGACCAGGAAGGGCTACACAGTGAGTTCAAAGCCAGCCTGGGCTACATATCATAACTATACACATAATCAGCTCGCATTCTGCCCATTAGTTTTAAAAGCACTTTCACAAACTTGACATCGCCTGGCTCTTCTGTCCCACAAAGATTCAGCAGATGTGTTTTCTTATCTGTGACATCTTGAAACTCATCTCTATCTCCCAATTCCAGAAATCGGGCTTTGTCCCCTCCAAAAAAAAAAGTGCCCTGAGGCCTTCCTGGGCAGCTCTCTGAATACCCCAGCCACTGCATGAAGCAAGGCTTGTTCTATAGGCCAGCATGTTGGAATAGGGCGGAAAAGGGCCTGCATATACTTAGCAGAGGTGTCAGAAATGGGACTAGAAGCTAGTCTACTTCTAGAAGTAGGGGTTCTGGGGTGGCTGGATAGAAGACACCCTGAGAGCACCTGGTGGAAGACACCCTAGAAGGGCTCCAGTTGGGCCACGTCATCTCATGTCATGGTCCCAATGCCCAAGATTTCTAAAGCCGGAGGTTCCCTTAACTTTCTGAAACCAGCCAGATCAAGGACAAAAAGAAGGGGCTGCGAGGTAAATCAAGGTAGAAATTGGCCTAAGTTCATTCATCCTGTGGCTGGTACTGCCTACTCTGTGGACCTGAGAAAAACTGAGCCTGGAGAGAAGAGGTCTCATCCTCACTTCCGGAGTCAGGGAGTGGGCTGAAGTGGACTGAGGTGGCTAACCCAGCGCCTCCCTTCTTCCAGCTGGGGTGGGTGAAGAGGAGAAGAGAGCAAGAAGGCTCCCCAGAGCTCCCCCCACCCCTGAGCTGGTCTCCTCTTTCCTCCCCATCACAGTTGGTCCCCGGATGACCTCCGAGCCTCAGTCGCTGCTGGTAGATCTGGGCTCAGACGCTGTCTTCAGCTGCGCGTGGATCGGCAACCCATCTCTCACCATCGTGTGGATGAAACGGGGTTCTGGTGTGGTGAGTCTTCAGACCAGGCTCCAGGGTCCCAGGGCAGAAACTGGGGAGTAGAAAGCGGAACAAGCTTTGGGGGGAGTCAATCTCTGTAATAAGCCAAAGGGGCCCCAGAAAGAGGAACAGGAACTCGGGGACCTACCTGTACCCATATCGCTCTGAACACACTATGCCCAAGGGCAGTTTGCCCTGGCACTAGGAAGACTTCTAAACTCTCCCTAGATAAACTCACCCTTAGTCTTAGCGTGATGTTTTGGGGACAGGCAGAAGGAACCAACCTTTGGGTAGCCTATTATGTTCTCACAGTTACAATGCTGTTCCAGGTGGTACCTTTGCCCCCGTCAGATGGATGAGCCTCTGAGATAGTAACTGACCTATACCATGCAGGTATTCGGTGCTGGAGCAGGAATAGCTAGTGTCCAAGACTACATTCATACCATCACCTCCAGCTGTCTCCCAAAGGCATAGTAAGAATGACTCTGAAAACCTGGATTCAAGGACCCGCCACATTCAGTTGTGGGATAATTTTACCCATGGGCGGTTGGGAGGTCGCAGGAGGGTAGCATCCCTCTTTCCGTATGAAGAAGTCGTGGGTCCTCGGTTAGGGAGTCTCACACTTCTCCCACCACCATGCACTATCCCCACGGGCCTGCATCTGGAAGGGGGTCCCCGTGTGTGTCGGGGAGAGTCTCAAAGCCTAAAGGGCACTGTCACCTTAGTGTTTACAGAGACGCTGGCCTCTGTGTCAGCCATTGACCCCAGGTGGAGAAAGCTTTCCTTTTCACTCTTTCTGTCTGATCCTCCTCCCTCCTCCTAGGTCCTGAGCAACGAGAAGACTCTGACCCTCAAATCTGTCCGCCAGGAGGACGCTGGGAAGTACGTGTGCCGGGCTGTGGTGCCCCGGGTAGGAGCTGGGGAGAGAGAGGTGACCTTGACTGTTAATGGTAAGGCTCGCATGCAAACACCATGATGGGAGGGGGATGGGAAGAAGGGGAAGGGCCCAAGGCATCTCAGAACCAGGCATTGTCCCCAGTGGGTGCTCACGGACTCTAGGCATTCTTGCCCCTAACATAGCGTTCCGTCTGTCTGTGGAGGTAAAGGCAAGCAGGTAAGTTTGTGGACATCCTCCTCCTTTTCAATACCTTCAAAAGGATCTCAGTCGAGGAGTGATCAGGTGCTGAATTTTATCCTGGCCAAAAAAAAAAAAAAAAAAAAAAAAGGTCAGAGGTTACAGGCCTTTGTGTGAGGCTTTGGGGTCTTGGCCTAAAAAGCAGGGTTTGAGCCACGTTCTGGAAATGAGCCCAAGTGACTTTGTCTCAACCTAGGAAGCCACCCATGGAAAATCATCTATTCTCCCCCTTTGCTAGAAAACCAAGCCCAGCCTCCTCAGCACCCCTCCGCTGTCCCCATTACCCAGCTCCTGCCCCCAAGTTCCCCTTCTCCTCTCCTGCAGGGACAGGCGACTGCTGCCGAGGAATGGCCAGTCTGCTCAATCTAGCCAGACCCCAGGGCATTCACACATCACCTATGCCAGGCAGAACCCAGACTCCCCAGCCCTCCTGCCTTGCCTGTGTGTCCCCAGGATGCCACCAATAAATTGGCACTGCAGGGCTAAAAATAACAGCATCTGATCGCGCCTCGGTATATCCATGGCAACACAGGCTGCAGCCTTTTCCTGCCGCACCGGCACCAGCGTCTGACACTCCACTCAGCGCGCCAGGCCACAGTGAATTCAGCAGCCCGCCCCATTGCCCGCTCTGGGGAGGGCGCTGAGGAGCCAAGCTGCCAGGCCTGTTGTCAGCCGTGACCCGGAGGCTAGCAACCCTCAGATACACTCGTGCCCACCAGAGTCCCCAGACCTGGAGCTAGTAACTGAGCATCTTTATGTCTGGGAGGAAAGGGTCTGGTGTAAGGTGGGGCTGGCATTTTTATCGTTGCTCTAAGACATCCAGGCATTTCCTAACGGGAACTTAAAAAGACTTTGGGGGGAAAGAACTCTCCCTTTGCTCCTAGGGAACACACACACCTGAGGGGGACCCACATTCTGGTCCAGGCCCTGGCATTCAGCCAACGATTATCCTGTCCTTTTTTTCTCTCTCGGCCTGCACACCTTTCCTGGGTTGCTGGGCAGAGAAGAGCTGAAGGAATCGGCAGAAGGAAGGAAACTAACTGCCCAGGTTTATTTTCTGCTAGTCACACTGAGACTGGGGCCTGGATGAAATGACCCAAGGGGAGGACCCTGCCAACCTCCACCAGGGATGGCACTGTCTGTCCTCCCTGCAATTGGAGAACAGGTCGGGGAGGGGATGTGTGAGGCTGCTAGACAGGGACCCGGGGGGTCTAGAATGCACATTCGAGCTCTGCCAACCCCTCCTGTGGGTGACAGCCAGTCCAGTGGCCTTTGGGAATTGAATTGGCACCGCTATAACCTGAGTTGGCTCAAAGTGGGTACCCAGAGGAAGGGAAAGATGGCTGCCAAAGGCCGATTGGCTCTCTGGGCCTGGTTTCCTTTATCCCGTTTTTTTTTTTTTGTTTTAAGAAGCCCATAAACGCATATGTATTTGTTGACAGCTTTTAGAACCCTGTGAAGCCCTTTGGGGATTCCTAGTTCCTGGGAAATGAAAGGCAAAGATTTTATGGTATCATCACTCCGCCTCAGCCCAGCTGCAAAGCAAAGCATGACCCAGGGTCCTCAGAATGTAGGGCCGCTGGCTTGGGGCCAGAGGCTTCTTGGAGCTGAGGAACTCTAAGGAAGAAAGCGAGATTCAGCCCATCTTTAAAGCCTTCTGAGGGCAAAGCTCTTACCTTGCGGTCACCCATATCCTGTGCACCAGACAGAGCTATTTCCATTCTAAACTCAGAAGCCATCTCTCCCAATACCTTCCTCCCCCCCCCTTGGCTGAGACCTACTCATAGAAATGCAAATCTGTTTTAATTAAGGTGGTTAATAAACAGCAATTATGTTTGCAGCAATTTTTGTTTTGTTCTCGGCATAATTTTGCCTGTTCTCCAGATCTCTTGCTCCTAGCCATCTTTCCTCTGTTCTGTGGTCTAAATCCCAACCGTCACCCCAGGGACTGGGAACACGTGGGAAGGTTTTCATCCCCACCCTCAACCCCACCCACATCTCTCAACTGCCCAGCCCAGGAAGTTACCTGTAGATAAGGGGTATTTAACTGGAAGTGTCAGGAGACAGGCTTCACTCCAGATGGCCATTTCTTGGCTGCCCAACGTGATAAATGAGACTGGCCCTCAGAAGCTGACAGCTCTCTCTCTCTCTCTCTCTCTCTCTCTCAGTCTCTGTCTCTCTGTGTCTCTCTGTCTCTGTCTCTGTCTCTGTCTCTCTCTCACACACACAGACACACACACAGACACACACACACACACACACACACACACACACACACACACACCGAGTGGGATAATACTGGGTCAGGTTTGCAGCTGTGGTTTCACCTGGCCTGGCTACGGGTGTATGTGGAGACAAAGAAGACAAACTACAGGATCTTCTGAGACCGATATAGGATTAAGACTATGAGCTCAGATAGTACACTTCCCCATTTACAGGGTAATTCCCGCCCTTGGTGAAGGAACACAGCACTGCTTTTCTTCCCTTCTTGACCCAGCAGAGACATCCTGTTTGTTAGGCAAGTGTGCCCTCTGCTGGACAACTGAGAAATGGATTGAATCCCAGCAACAGAGAAAGGCTGCATGGCATCCTTCTGCTCTTCCTTGCAATTTTGTCTCATACTGCCTTGTCTCCCTTTCCAAGCTCACCATCTCCTTTGCAAAGCATTCCCCATCTGCGGATAGAATTATTCTCTCTCCTCTGAAGCCAGTCAGTACTTTATCTGCACCGCTCCCGTGGTATGAAAACTCACCACCTTTTATTAGTTATTTACAATACCTTCTGGGGATTCTGACTTGGAAGCGTTCGATCATGATCCCTGGAGAGGATTATGACTGAATGCCTAATTTATCTTCAGGTCCCCTACCTCACACTCTGTCTTGCACGCACAGGCCTTCTGTTAACGTTTGCTGGAGGCTTGGGTTGGTGACTGCATTTCTGAATCCACCAAAGTGGGTGCCAGCTGGGGCTTTGCCCTTCCTGCTTCCCTGACATGATGTCATCTTTCCAACAGGACCCCCCATCATCTCCAGCACACAGACCCAGCATGCCCTCCATGGAGAGAAGGGCCAGATCAAGTGCTTCATCCGGAGCACGCCGCCGCCCGACCGAATCGTGAGTGCTCCAGGGAGGGAGGGTGGTGAGGGCACCAGCAGTGCACCTACTCCCGGGATCCAGGGGTCCCCACTGCCAAAGCTTGGGCAGCCTGCAAATTGGTGCCAGCTCTGGAGCCTCCCTTCCCTCCATAGGGGGAAATGATACCCGTCTGTGTCTTGAGAATACACCTGAAGACGAAATAGGGGAAGGCAGCCTCCTGTCTCAGAACAGGCAAGCTTGGGGGTGTTCATGCCTTCAAGTGCCAGCATTAATGATTCAGATTGAATTAGGTATCCTGAGGGCAGGGAGCAAGTGGAAACAGTAGAGGAAAGGGCAGCCCATTTCTTTTCTTTCCTGGCCTCAAAGCCAGTGTGCTGAAATTGTAAACTGGGTGCAGTTTATGGCCATCCATCCCTACATCTCCCAGAGTCCTCCTCTTCAGGCTCTTCTGCTCCTAATGCCCAGGGATACTCTGTGCCTTCCAGATCCAAACATTCCCTCTAAAATGACCACTGTGTTATCTTTTCTTCCTCCCACCTCTCCGCCTCGAAGGCAGACCACACACCCTCCATCATCTGCATGATGGGGTTTGCGCTGAGGAAAGACTTAAATTGTTTGGTGTCTTATCATCGTGTGGGTAGGACACGGAGGTGGAGTAAATGCCCTAGGGCATGAGTGGAGACCAGAGGCCAACGCTGTGGAGTCGGTTCTCTCCGTCCACATTTGTGTCGGTTTTGGAGATCCAACTCAGGTCATCAGGCTCCTGTGGCAAGCGCCTCACCCACAAAGCCATCCTCTCAAACAGAGGGTTTTGCACCACCCCCAATCAATCTGAAACTGGTAGCTGCTCCAATGTGAAAACAAAGAAGGGGGCATTTTTTAGCACTTCTGAGGGAAAGTGTTGTTTTAGTAATCCTCTGCCCCATGATGCTGTCTTAGCTCCTTTATATCACTGCAACAAAACACCAGGACCAAGGTAACATACAAAAGAAAGCTTTTAATTGGGCTTACAGTTCAGAGGGTTAGAGTCCACGATGGCAGAGCAAGGGCATGGTGGTGGGAACAGCTGAGAGCCCACGTCTGGATATGCACACTGGGAAGGACACTGGTCTTTTTGAAACCTCAAATCCCGCCCTCTGGGTGACCCACCTCCTCCACCAAAGCCTCACTTTCTGATCCTTCCCAAACAGTTTCACCAATGTGGACCAAGTATTCAAACATATGAGCCTATGGGGGCCCTTCTCATTCAAACCGCCACAGATGGTCTTGCTAGAAGACTGCCCAGAGGCCAGCTCCACAGAGCGGCAGGGCTGGAAGGCTCTGGCTCAGATGGGCACTACTCTAATAAGAGCCTATGTGTGCCAGAGATGCTGCCTAGTAAACTAAGACATTGTTAAAGGATTATTGCTGTTAAATGTTGTCTCAGGCATCTGGTTCATTTGCTGTCTGAAAGAGTCACATAAAATTGCAAACAACTGCACATAGTAACTATTACCTATGTCTCCCCATCCACTCTTTAGTTTTTTTAAATACAAATGTAACACATGGCCATTGTAAAAGATCCCGTTCAATCACCCTTGAGCACTGTTATGCCATCTTTTTCTTTGTAGCTATTTATTTCTAGGCTAGTGGTTCTCACTAGGTCCCCTAGCGGCATCTGGTGGTGTCTGGAGACCTTTGTGGTTGCCACAGTGGTGAGGGATGCTAGCCTGAGTGAGCAGAACCAATGATTCTACAAAGAGCCCCACACCAGGAAGGATCTGGTCCAGAGCAAGGGAAGCCAGACTCTCACCTGGGCCTTCTGACAGTGAACATGGAGTAGAGTTGTGTATATAGTTGACATGATAAAGTTCATGCAAAGGCAGCCCTGTAAATAAAGAGATGGAGCTGATGGAGCACAGAGTTCTAAACCTGTAGAAAGGGGGAGATGGTCCAGACTCGTAACCTCAACAGTGGGAGGTGAAAACAGGGGGGTAAGCAGTTCAAGGTCATCTTGTTACAGTGAGAGGCGGAGAACAGTCTGGAATAACCTGCCTTCAAGCATCTGTAAAGTCACTGTGGACCATCTCTCCAAGGCTCAGCACTAGGGAGTACTGGCAGGGAAGCCCAGACAGGCGGCCATGTGAAGGGCTACCTTGCTGCCGGTAGGGTCTCTCTGCCTAGTGAATGTTTCCAATGCAGAGCCACATAGGGTACCCTGCAGGAAAGGAAATATCCTCAGAGGAGTCCCCAACCTGTGTGGGTATGCATGTACATGGTCAGTAGAAGTTGTATACATGCATTGTATGTGTGCGATGTGCTACATGCTGTGATGCATGTGTGCATGTGGTATGTGTGATGCACATGTGAAATGGCGTGTGTATATGTTGGGATGTATGTGTTTGCATTAATATGTGTCCTTGGTATGCGTGATATGGTACGACTGCACAATGTGTGGTGGTATGTTTATGTGTACATGCTTGGTGGAATTCAGTGTCTGATGTGCGATTGTGTGTCATGATGTGTGCATATGTATATGTATTTGCGGTATATGTATGTGCAGTATGTGATTGGTGATGTATGCATAAAACATATGGATGTTTGTATATGTGGTATGTGATATGGTATGATGAGCATATGTGGTATGGCGTATGTTTATATGGTGTGATGTATATTTATGTATACTATGGTGCATACACACGTGTACATTGTGATATGATATGGTATCTGAGTCCCTCTGAATATGTGGCTTGTGTCGTGTGCACATGTACAACAGTGATTGTGATGTGTGTGCTTATGTGCATACATGCATGTGATATGTTGCACAAGTGTATTTTTTTCATAGCATGTGGTATAGTGTGTATACATGCTGTGTTTGCCCATGTTGATATGTGTGTATTGAGCATATGTGTTTTATGATGTGCATGTGTGGGTGTGTTTGTAGTGTGAGGTATGTGCAAGCACACTTACCAGTGTGGACACATACTGGTCATATGTTTGATGTGGTGTCTATGTACCTGTATGATAATGTGCTCGTGTGGGTTGTTTATATTTGTGACATGTGTTTAGGCTGGTGATGTGTGGCAGTGACTGTTAACATAAACCTAGCTATGTCAGCATCTTGGAGGGGTGACACCATGGTCCTGGGACCGACTCTCCTAACCCTGCACAATTCGGCAGGCCTGGTCCTGGAAGGAGAATGTGCTGGAATCAGGGACATCAGGGCGCTACACAGTGGAGACGGTGAGCACCGAGGAGGGTGTCATCTCCACGCTGACCATTAGCAACATTGTGCGTGCTGACTTCCAGACCATCTACAACTGCACAGCCTGGAACAGCTTCGGCTCTGACACAGAGATCATCCGACTCAAGGAACAAGGTGAGAACTCCAGGGTGCCCGGGGGACCAGGGAATGCAGGCCAGATCCAGGGATGAGGCATAGTGCTCTTCCTAAGTGCCACACAGTCTTACATAGCTACCTTCTACAGCAAGGGGCACTGGCCCCAGCGAGGGAACAAAAACTGCTCTGAGTGGTGGCCTCTGCGGCTGTTCAGGAAAGGGTGACCTCAGAGTGAGCTGGGTTCACGGCGGTGATAAACACCCAATGGCTTCCAGAGACCCTGGCTTCCACACATTCTGCCCAAGGATTGGAACATGGTGGAAGCTGAAGGGCAGCGCTGCCTAGGTGAATGGGTGGGGGCTGGGCTCAGAGCACTTGCAACCTCCAGGAGACACCTGGAGCTCTGTACCCTAGAGGAGACACTGGCCAACTCTGGAGCGCAGCGCAGCTGGATTTTGAGAGAGAGGAGGAAAGAAGTAAGCTCACCTCACCAAGACCCGTCACTATGACCCCATGTGCCCATTGCTTAGCTCCTGATCTTAGCTAAGAACTTGGTCTATTGCTGGGCCTGGTGGTGTGTGCCTGGACTCTCGGTTACGCAGTCCGCTGAGGTAGCAGGATCCCTGGAGCCCGCATGTTCAAGACCAGCCTGGCCAACACAGCAAGCCCTTCTCTCAGAACAAACCCTAGAACTCCAGGCTCCATGTAACGTTCTCAAACTACCCCACGGAGAGTCCCAGAAAATGAGAGCCGGCCCAGAGAAGTTCACTCAGCACATAGCAGCAGCCCGTTAGGTCCCGAAATGGGCTGCAGATCTTCTGTCTGCCATCATGTGCCCAGCCATGGTGTTCAGGGGTGGTGTTCCGCAGGCCTGGCCCTCCTGATCAAAGGTTGGAAGCCCAGTGAGTGGTCCCAGCCAGACCCCTCAAGCATCAGTCAGTCAGTCATGAGGTGGCCGTGATTTCACCCACAGATCGAATGTCTCAGTATCTCCAAACACCTCTTCCTAATAGGTGCTGCTTTGCATAACGCTTTGCATATAATTTGCATAATACCATCCACACATCATCCAAACCTCCCTGGTCCCCTGTTGCCTACCCTCTTTGTCTTCCCCTTGATGCCCTTACCCCTGTGCCCTCCTTTAGTAGTCTCACCCACCCCCAAAACCTCCCCTCCAGGTTTGGCTTTTCTCTGACCCTACCCTGGTTCAGAGGGCCAAGTCAAGCTGAATGAACTCAAATTCAGTTGGGGGAACCTGGATTTATGAATCAGTCCTAGAGACATGACAGAGGAGGGAATTCACCACCACCACCCCCATCACTCCTCCAGATGACCGATTCCCTGTCCCACCCCACCCTGGCCAGCCAGGCCCTGGCTGTGGACGCTTGCTTTATTTCCAAACAGGTTCGGAAATGAAGTCGGGAGCCGGGCTGGAAGCAGGTACGGAAGGAGCCGATGAGAACTGCCCGGGGATGGAGGGAGGGACTCTTGGCTAGGAGGGGAGGGGCTCAAAAGGGGGCAGGGAGGCTGCTAAGTTCTCTGTCCTCCCCAGGTCAAGCAAGGGCTTAGTGAAGTCAGCAATGGGAGAAGGGGCTTCCAGCAGCTGGCGTCCAGGGACCCCAGACACCTGCCTGATGCCCCAGCCCAGGGCTCCTTCCTCCCCAGGACACAGCTCCTGCTCCTCTCCCACCCTTGTCCTCAGAAGCCCTGGTTCCCACCCCTGCCCTGGCCTCCCTCTGCTTCCAGGCCCTCCCTGACTCTGCTCCTCAGCATCATCACCAGCTCCACACTGCTTCCTGGGGGCCTGGGACCTGTTTCATCCATGCTTGCTAGCTCCTCACCTTCCCTGCTCCCTGGATCCCCCATGGAAGCATCATCTCATCATCGAGCCACGGCTGCTGGACACTGCCCCTTCAGGGCTCCCATGGCAAAGTGGTCATCAAGCTCCATGGGTTGATTTGCTCCATCTCGACAACCATCCCCTCTGTGCCCCCAGGCAGGACACCAGAGAGCAGCAGGATGTGGTGAATCCTACTCCACAGGGCTGGCCCAAGGCCTGAGGGTTCTCTGTCTCAGTTCTCTGCCCACACTGGTTGTCTGGCCCATGTCACTCCTTTAATTAGCTACATACGGAGCCCACATCTCCCACTCCCTGGACACACATGCCCTTCTCAGGGCACCAATCTAGGCCGCAATCATCCCACAGAGGCCCCTGTGGCCCATCCAGAGGCAACATGTAATTATATGCCACCTAAATCTTCGGACTCTCTAGACGTCCAGGTCCTGTGGAGGTACTGACTCTCTCCTATCTCTATTTCATGCTTCTTCCTCCTTCAGTGGCTAAGACTCCCTCATGCCCAGTCCCCTTCCTTAGATGGAAAGAACCAAGCAAGGGAACCCCTCCCCAGTCCCTCTCAAAGGAATGCTCTGTCCAGAAAGAAGTAGCCTTAAAGGATGACCTGAGTCAAACTTCAAGAGGCCAGAAAAGGAGGAGACCTACTGGGACCTGGCGAGGGATGCCACCTGGAGGCACAGATCCCTTCTCCTTTGCCACTGCCTACCCAGAATGCTCTCACCCCCTGCTGTTAACAGCTCAAGAAAATATGGACACAAATCAGCAGTGACCGTCATTCTGCTGCCTCAGCTCTCCGAGTCATGGATGAAACGTTGAAAACCTGGGGGTTTTAAGAGAGTATGTGTTGGTTCTGAGCTGGGATAACTAGCCCTGAGTTTTCCCTAGTAAACCCACTAGGAATCTCAGGAGTGCTAGATCCAACACAAAACAAAGAAAGGCAAACCACAGAACCAATGACATTTCACCAGGAACATCTGCTTGTGAAAGCCAGCTTGACTGAGATCACATTTTTTTTTTTTTCCTCAGTCCTGATTTCTGAGCCCAACCCCAAAGCTCCCCTTTCAATCCTTGGGGTTTGCCATTCTTACCTCCTCTTGGTCACCTCCTGTCACCTCTGCAGTAGTCTTGACCACTAATAGGTAGGGAACAAAAGAATTCATGCGTGAATCCCGGGACGGTGAGATACCAGGTCTGTCTGATAGGTGCCCCCCACTTCACAGCAACAGCTTGGGGACCAGAATTTTAGTGTTTCCTTCTCTTTGGACAAACTGGGGTCAGGGAAGCAGAGTACTCTCACTTAGTATGCATGGAACCCTGAGTTTCATTCCCAAAACAGCAAAAGAAATAAAGAACAATGATGCTCTAACCACAGCTCCTGAACAAACACCTCGCCTTCTGCGGGTCATCCAAGCTGCACTGATGGATGTGGGTGGGGAAGGCGCTCAGGCATTCAGAGGAATTTCCTCTCAGTGAAGGCTTTTGTCTGCTACTGTCCTCCCCACACACAAAGCGACTGGGGCAAATCCTTGATGAGAGCTGAGGCCCTGGCTCTGCTCCAAGACCTTTCCCCACATTCTTTCACCTAAAGCCTACAACAACCTCTGAAGTCACACCATTGCTACTCCATGTTACAGATAAGAGACATGGAATAAGTTGCTTTGGTGTGATGGAGCAGGCGGGCACAATGCAGTCTGGAGCACGTGACATTTGGAGGATGCCATGTGACACAGAGAACAGAGCAGGATGGGCTTGGGAGTAGTATGAGGAGACCTGGATTCACGCACAGTAGCAACACATGTCCCTGAACAAGTCACTTGACTTCTCTGGACTTTAGTGACAAGCCGAAAGAGAGGCTTGGGTTCATAATCACTCTGCCTCAGAATTTCCTAGAGCTGGCCGACTACCCAGGGCCTAAAATCATGTGCTCAGGGCTCGTTCGCATCCATAGAAGGGGCAGAGCTTTTTGGAAAAGCAGTCTTCCTCCCCAACATCTTCACCTGCCATTCTTGCCTGTTCGGCAAGAGCCAGAGACAGGCAGGGGAAAGAGCAAAGTGAGGGACTCTGGAGCCTTTGGGGCTAGAACAGGTGGTGGCTGTCTGTCGGAGGGCTGGCCTTGAAAAAGGAGTTGGGTGTGAAGGTCAAGGAAAAAGAAAGGGTCTTTCTCCTGAGCACCGTGGCAGCAAAGATGCTGATCGGACTCCCTGGTCCCAACACTTGGACATGTGGGTCATGGGTCCTGATTCCCAGTAGGCCGGAAGGGGAAGTTGCTTCAGAGTTGGTTGTCTGTACGTACCCTCCCGGAACCACAGAAAAGGAAGTAATGAACAGAATAAACAAGGGCAGGGACCATCACCATTTTTTTTTTTTTTTTTTCAAAGAAAAGCCATGGACTTATGACTCACCAGTCACTGCATGCATAACAGATCCCTTCCTTAATGCTGAAGAGAGCTAAATTAGCCTAGCCTCGCCCTGCATCTCCAGTTTCACCCACCCACCCCGGCCCTCCACTGTCTGTTCTAGCATCTGCCCCTTCCCCTGGCTCCTCTCTACTCTCCACCTACTCTGTGTCCTCTATCGAGTCTCAACATTCCTAGCCAGAGCTGACCCTTGTTGGACTGTCTGTGCCTGCCCAGGCCCGACCAAGGCATTCCCAAGAGGGGCCCACATGGCAGTAGTCTGGCCCCAGCTTGGCAGGGGCTGCACCTGGGGGACTGGGTAGGATCCCTAGCAGGACAGTAGGCTTCTTTGTCCCTCATCAGCCTTGTCTGTTTCTTTCCCACAGAGTCTGTGCCAATGGCCGTCATCATCGGGGTGGCCGTAGGAGCTGGTGTGGCCTTCCTCGTCCTAATGGCAACCATTGTGGCCTTCTGCTGTGCCCGTTCCCAGAGAAGTACGGGAGGGAGACCCGGGATCTCAGGGAGGGGGACAGAGAAAAAGGCCAGGCTTAGACTGCCCAGGAGAGCAAGTAAGCAGGAATACGATGAACAGGGGCCATAACAGTGTTGTGAGCTCCCGGGGCAGGGATGGGTATGATGTGCTGTTATGCACCTGGAGGGTGTCTGGCAGCAAGTGGGAACTCCACTGAGGCTGAACCAAACTCAGCTGGCCTCCATCTAGCAGGACAGGCCACTAGCACTTTGGGTTGGGCACATAGCACTCTTATTTGGGGTGGAGAGAAAAATCTCAGAGGGAATGGGGTGGTTTGACCCTCCTTGCTCTGCAGACTGGAATTTTAACCTAAAAAGCAAGTCACCCACACAGGGCACAAAAGCATGTGGAGAGTTGCTCCAGACACACTTTTAAATATCTCTCATGATTAGCAATACAGTTCTAGTGTCAACACACTCTTAAAGAACTGTTTGAACACAGGGCTTCTGCCCTGGGCTCAGCTCTGGAGTTACATGTGATTGGCAGGTGTAAGGGAAAGGTAGGATGGCTGAGTTGAGCTGAAGATAGGAGAGGTATAATCTTCTACTCTGTGACCCTGGGCAAGTCACACACATTTAAGACCTCAGTTTCCCCATTTGTGATATTAGATGGTCGGATGGCATGACTTTTATGACTCCCACCAACTCTGAGCTTCTAGGATCAGAATGCACTGAGTCACCAGAACAAGTTACAATCACCTGGCATCCTTTACTGTTAGAAGGAAGTCACTGCTTCCTCTCTCATATTCTCTAGCAACCTTACCAACAACCTTACCCAACAAGATGCAACCTCCCTCACTTCCTCCCCATGGAAATGATAGGAGAGCATATTCCAGTAAGACTTATCAAACAGGCTGCTCCTGTAGTTCAGGGAAGCTAGACCTCTGTGTGCTCCGGATTGGATGAGAGACCTTATGGTCGTTTTATCATTAAGATTTGTGGTCCTAGAAATGGAGAGCTCAAATCCAGGTGGCAAATCCAGGACAGAGAAGACTTCTTGAAGGGAGTGGGGATTCAAGATGACAGGTCCTAGGTAGGTGAGGTGAAGGGATGATGAGGACAACCTCTCCAACCACAGGAGATGCTGAAGTACCTATACCAAGGAGCTAGGCAGTCTGCATGGCTAGCCTTTAAGGCCCATCCAGCCAAAAGTAGATCTCTATGGGTGGGGAACCCTCAAAACTACAAATTCAGAGTCTGAGGGGAGGGTAAATCCTAAAGTGGGGTGGGGGAAGGGGGCAGCAGGGGGCCGTGGGGAAGTTGATGTCTCTTGCCTGAGGACAAGAACTGAATTTTTTGTCTATGCTTTCCTATCTTATGTCCAGATCTCAAAGGCGTTGTGTCAGCCAAAAATGATATCCGAGTGGAGATTGTACACAAGGAGCCAGCTTCTGGCCGGGAGGCTGAAGATCACGCCACCATCAAGCAGCTGATGGTAAGAATGCCGCCTGGGCCCCACTCCATTCTGAGAACAGAAACTCTTTGATGCTCTCCACACTGCCCAGAGGCAACGCATTCAGGCAACCCCATCCTGCTCCAGGCATACGCTCAGCCAATGAGCATTTATTTGTGCATCTGTGAAGTAATATAGGAGATTCATAGACATGTGTGATGCGGTCCCTGACCTAGATCCTGACCATTGAGGTGGGAAAGAATCTATGCTTAAATTTACATGTGGCTACATGCAGTCTTATACACACATACGCACAGCAGGACAGAGTGGGGGGCATTATAGATATTCAATGCATTTTTCTTCTCTTCCCCCTTCACACACACACACACACACACACACACACACACACACACAAAGGCATGCACGCATGTACGCACATGCGCCTTCCAGAAGCACTGGTTCCTTCTTGGGAACTGGATGTCTACCAGAAGTAAAAGCAAAGCTTCTCCATCAACGCCAAGCCGGCACCTCCTCTTCCTGATCCTCCCTTCAAGGACCAGAATCCTCCTCCCTGTCCAGGCAGAAGCCTGATCAGCTATGCCAGAAGCTTGTAGAGCACACTATGCATGATGGGACTATCTGGAAAGAGTGACAGAAAGCAAGGAATAAAGCACACAGGCTTCTCTGAAACCTCAGTCTGTGAAATGGATCTGTGAACGCAGTAATATGCAGGGTCGTCAGCAGGATCACAGGGGGAACAGCCTGAGAACATCTGTGCGGAATGTGGTCCCATCATTCCCAGATACCCAAATCTGAGGATGTGCAAGTCTCTTGTATAAAATGGCATATAACATTTACACAGGAACCACCCGTATTCTCTCATAGACATAAATCATCTCTACTTATAATATGTAATGTAATATAAATGCAATGTAAACAATTACTGTACCATATTGTTTAAAGATTAATGATGAGTAGAATATGCATGTTTGGTACAGGCAATTTTCCCTAAATATTTTTAATGTATGGTTGGTGGAATCCGCTGTGCAGAATCCAGGAATGTAGAGGCCTGTCTGCAAGAGCCCAGAAATTGCTAAATATTGTGTTGCTCTAAATCCACCCACTAGATGGGGAGCAACTGCTGCCTGATTCATCCCTTGCAGAGGCTCACGAATGCCTGGTAAATGAAACTGTCTTTTCTCTCTGCTACACTCTCTCTAGCCAGTCGATTTTCAGATTCACAGAATTCTGCTTCAAAAATATGTCTCAGATATATGAACCACCTCTCCTCCATGCTCACTTCCTTCTTTGGGGTCTTGCCGGTGCTCCCCGGGCCACTGCAGCAAACCCCTCATGGGACTTGGCTTTGGCCACTTGTCACGATCCAGCCTCTGGGGCCCTGCAAAAAGTGTCTTTCTGAAAGACAAATCTGGCAGCACACATCTGTAACCCCAGGTTACAAACAAACAGTAGTAGCTCTGTGACTTTGAGGCCAGCCTGAGCTGGTTAATGAGACTCTGTCTCAAACGAAATAAAATATTAAATGTAAATCTGCTCCTGTGACAATCTACTGAAGTCCCTCGGTGGCTTCCATGCCTGCTGGATGAAGTCCAGCTGCTCAATACGTCACCATGCCCTTCGCTGCAAGGGACCTGCCAATCTTTCTAGTTCCATCTTCCAGGCAAACCGATCTGACCTTCCAGACATAAGAACGGGTTGTTCCTGGTCTGGAAGTCCTTTATACATCAGAGACCCATGTCCCCTTACCCTGTTGACCTGTCTGCTGAATTTCACATCCTGCAATAAGAAGGGGTTCAAATGTCATCCACTCCAAGATTTTCTCGGCTGCCCCCTCCTCACACAACGGCGAGCTTGCACCCTCTGCGGCAGCCCCCTTGAGCCTCTTGGACGGCCGCTGCTGGGGGACAAGGAAGCCTCCCAAGTACTCCGGAGCTTGTCAAGGGCAAAGGTCCTGTATCTCCCCTGGGGCCTCCCCTAACACAATACCAACATAGCAGAGTGTTCCTACACACAGGAGGGAACCCACAACCCAGACCTGAGAAGGAACGATGCTCCTTAAGCTTCATCAGGTCTACCCCTCAGGCCTAATGGATCCTTTAGCTCTCTCTCAAGGAGGCATTTCTTTTGTCTCAAAGTCAAGCCCTCAGGAAGAGGGCAGGTGTCCCTGAGTATTTTGGGATGAGCAGAGGGGGTAATTTGGCAGAAGGGACTTTCTGAGGCTCTGCAACTAGTCTCTCCCTTGGGAAAACATTCACTGGTCCTCCTTCTCCACATTGGGAGATCTTATACCCTATGATCTGGGGAATACTCCATTAAGGGGAAGTAGGTTTAGTTGTTACATCTGTGGAAAAAGAACAACAATCTAGATGGAGCCAAAACATTGATTGGAAAAATAAAGGAAAAAAAAAAAGGAATGCAATTAGTGAGGGAATAACAGGATGAAAGCACATTGGCCCGTTCTGTGGTCCTCCAAGACTGAGATGTAAGAGAGACAAACAAAACACTCCACTCAAAGAGCTGGGTGGGAGCCTGAGCTGGAGTACTGCTGCTGGAGTGATGATGCATCGTATGTGTCCCGGGAAGCCTCCCTATGCTCCCTGACCACTTTACACACTCACTCTGCACTGGGGAAGCTTTGTCCGGATCTTACACCCAGTCATTACTCTCAGTGAGCTGCTTACTTATTCAGAAATCCCAAGCACTACACTCACCCTGGCCAGAAGCATTCCAGCCAGTGATCACAACATACAAGATCCTAAACCAGGTGTGGTGGGGATTGGAAGAGAGCGACATCTCTTCCCTCAGGCTGTTCGGCATATGTTAAGACAGTTGCCCGGTGCATTCGAGTCACTGCTGTAAGGAACAGATGTGACCTACTGTATAGTCAGCTTTTTGTTGCTATGACAGACACTGAGAAAATCAGGGTCAGGGTAGGGGAATGGCTTGGTTGATATGGTGTTTTGACACACAAACATGAGGACCTGAGTTCAGTTCTCTCAAAAGCATGCACCAGTAATCCCAGTCAATAGGAGGATCTGCTGGGCTCACTGACCAGCCAGGCTAGCTAAATTGGTGAGCACTGGGCTCAGTTAGAGATCCTATCTCAAAAAATAAGATGGAGCATGATTTTAAGATACCCAACACCAACCTCTGGCCTAAACACACATGTACACACACACACACACACACACACACACACACACACACACACACACACAACTTGTTCACACAAAGATACATATACAACACACACAAAAAGAAGAAAAAAATGCACAGTGGCTCATACCTCCAATCCCACTCAGGAAGCAGGAGGATTGCCAGGTCAACTTGAGCTACAAAATGAATCCCTGTCTCATAACAGCAACAACAAAAACCAACATTGGTGAGGTGATTCAGAAGGGGAAAGCCAATGATGCTCAAGTCTGACCATCTGAGTTTGAGAAAATTGTCCTTTGATGTACACACACACACACACACACACACACACACACAGAGAGAGAGAGAGAGAGAGAGAGAGAGAGAGAGAGAGAGAGAGAGAGAGAGATTAATTAATTAACTTAAAAAATAAATGAGGAACGGTTTCTCTTGGCTCATGGTTTCAACCCATGTTTATGTGGTCCTGATGCTGGCAGACCCACGTCAAGGCAGAACATTACAGCAAAGCATGCCTCAGAGATGACTGTCTACCTTATGCTGGCCAGGGTTCCAGTGGTCTCTTCTAGGGCACACCTCCGGTGGCCTTACTTCCTTCTACTAAGCACTACCTCCCAACAGTGCCACATGATGGGTACCACACCTTGACCACATGGTCTTTGGGGGGATAGTTCAGATCCCAACCATAGCACCTATGTTGCCAGCATCTCAGCGGGGATTCCTTCCAACATCCCAGCCCTGGTTGACAGACTGCCCTAAAGAGCCTGCTCTGTACCCAGTGTTGATGTTCTGTGATTACTCACTTACCTCTGGTGAATCTACATCTATCTCCCTGAGGAGCAGAGCTCCGTCTTTCTGCATCTTGTTCTGTATATGCATGGCCTGGCCATAATTTTTCAACAAACATTCAAGTGGGAAGTCTGGAGAAGATGTCCTTGTCCAATGGAAGAAGACAAGGCTTTACAGTCATACCAATGCTTCATCCACCCTCCCCTCCTATCTCTGTCCTGGGATGAGAGTTCCCAGAGCATTGCTGAGGTCTGGCATTGTATCCTAACTTTCCCACCTGCCTTTCTGCAGTCCGGGCTGTGCGGGGTACACATACGGCAACCCTTGGAGCTCATTTCTTCGTCTCCTCCTGGGAGGAGGTGGAGTTGAGCCCACCTTCTCCACATTGAGTAGCCATTTTTGGGTTGTAGATGGACCGGGGCGAATTCCAGCAAGACTCAGTGCTGAAGCAGCTGGAGGTCCTCAAAGAAGAGGAGAAGGAGTTTCAGAACCTAAAGGTAGGAGTAGCTGCAGTGGGTTTGGACTACAGGGATGATGGCCCCATCCCTTATGTAAACAAAGCACCGCAGCAAGCAGAATGGAAGGGCTCAAGGCCAGCCTGGGGACAGGAGTCACTGTCTAAAGGGGAGGGGCTGACCTTAGCTTCTCTCCTTGCCCCGACACTAAGAAACCGAGCTAAGGCTGGGTTCCTGCAATTCTCCCCTCCCACAGCCTTGTAACAAATAGATTTTAAAAATAAGAATTCGTGTTCTGGACAAACACATAAAAACAGTTAAAGGCTGCTTTTCCAATGACCTTGCATCGCCCTGATATAAACCAGGTCTGGAACAGCTTCACCTTCCCTCCTGACAAAATGAGCACGTGCCAGGCTCTGCTAGCATCCCCGCCATGCTAACCCTCCCTGCCTCCTAGTCAGTACCCTTCCTCCCCAATCCTTTCCTCCTCCCGTGCCTCCCCCGTGCAGAGCAGGAGTGGTCAGCCCAGCCTCCGGCCACAGCCAGCGCAGACTCCCTGGTGAAATGCCTCTTGTTCTTGCCCTACCCAGGACCCCACCAACGGCTACTACAGCGTCAACACCTTCAAAGAGCACCACTCAACCCCGACCATCTCCCTGTCCAGCTGCCAGCCCGACCTGCGCCCCACCGGCAAACAGCGAGTGCCCACAGGCATGTCCTTCACCAACATCTACAGCACCTTGAGTGGCCAGGGCCGCCTCTACGACTATGGACAGAGGTTCGTGTTGGGCATGGGCAGCTCTTCCATCGAGCTTTGTGAGCGGGAGTTTCAGAGGGGCTCCCTCAGCGACAGCAGCTCCTTCCTGGACACGCAGTGTGACAGCAGTGTCAGCAGCAGCGGCAAGCAGGATGGCTACGTGCAGTTCGACAAGGCCAGCAAGGCCTCTGCCTCCTCTTCCCACCACTCCCAGTCCTCGTCCCAGAACTCCGACCCCAGTCGACCCCTGCAGCGGCGGATGCAGACTCACGTCTGAGGATCATTGCACTGTGGCGGGGATGGGCCAGGGTGGGAGGACGGGGCACATCTTCGTTCTCCAAGGACTGGGGCTACTTTGCAGAGGACCCTAGGACTGGCCGCCTCCAGGGTGACCTCTGGGCACCTCTGCCACCACCACCTTCCTCCGAAGCTCTAATCAAGCACAAATCTGTCTCCCAGGTGGGAAATAAAGAGGATGCAGCTGAGTGCATAGTGCTCAGGGCTTTGGCCCTTGCTCTCCCCTAAAGGTCCCTGAGCCACCCTGTCCTCCCACAGGCACTAGTGGCAGCTAGAACTTTGCTTTCATGAAACTGCCGTCCACTCTCCTCGTTACCTCTTGCTGCCCATAAGCCATCCTGGTGTCTGTGTTCCTTACAGCTGTGGGGAACGGAGGACTTCTTCCCAGGGCTGAGTTGCTCCAGAGACCCCAGCTTCCCCACTGTGCATAGCCCATCCCACAGAGGCTGAGGGCTGAGAAATGACCCTGGCCAGCGGAGCATCGGCCTGGGCGCCCACCCCTGATGTGTCTGGTGTTTTGTGTCTCTATTCTGTTCTTGGACTTGATGCCTCTGAGCTTGGTGGTGGGACTGGCCCGTCAGCCCGGTGTCCTCTGAGCTGAGGAAGGGAAGGAGGGAGAATGTGAATGCCTGGAGAAGACCTGGCCCAACACACCCTGTGCCGGGCTGTACAATGCGGAGCCCTCGCCCTCACCCTCACCCCGATTCGTGGTCTCCCTTCCTTCCTGCAGCACAATCAAGCTGATATAAGGAGTGTGAGAACTTCTCTGGCCAGGGTTTGGTGAGCAGTTGCCGCAGAGTGCTTCCCGGGAGGTGCGGATTTGAGGGCCTGAAGGACAGGCTGGAGGATGAGACAGACTTTTTCAGCTGATGAACACAGGGAACAATTATCCATTCTCCAGTGGACTGGACTCTCTGTGCAAGGCGAAACGTTTTTCTGCACCTCTCCCTCCCATCACTCCCCATTTAAGAATAAATGGTAGGGCCGTTACCTCCAACCAAGCTGTCCTGTGCTTTTGTTCCTGCAGAGCCACAGGAAGACCCCAAGAGTCCAAGCGCATTGTGGGAACCCAGGGGTGTTGTTGGTTTGGTTGGTTTTGGATGTTCTTCACTTAGGTTTTTCCCAGGCAGGGAAGGTCATTGGTGGGGCTGGTTATGGCCATAATAGAACCTATAGGTTGACTCTCTGTGGATGACATCATCCAAATAACAGGTCTTGCCAACCTTGGTCCTGCCAAATGCAGTGAGTCAATACCATCACTCTGGATACAGGCCAGATCCTTCTAGCATTTTGTCTCAGTAATATTCTGTAGGGACGTTTTCCTCCACTTTGGAAATAAGAAGCTGGCCCTCTTGAAAGGCCATAATCCACCAACAACACTCTAACACTCAAGTATAGGACACACACACACACAGACACACACACACACACACACACACATGAGTTACCCTTTTTTTTTTTTTTTTTTTGGTTTTTTGAGACAGGGTTTCTTCATGGAGCCCTGGTTGGCCTGGAACTTGCTTTGTAGACCATGCTGGCCTAGAACTCAGAGATCCACCTGCTTCTGCCTCCCAGTGCTGGGATTAAAGGTGTGTACCACTGCCGCCTGGCCAGAGTAAATTTCTAAACGTCTTCACAGCAGACAGGATGGATAAATGAATTAGTGTTCTAGTACAGGGAGTGGGGTTCAAATGGAACTCTGAAGAACCAAATTGTCCTCAACAGCTTTTGACTCTTCCTCTGCAACTTCTTGGAGGTCCTTACCAATCATGAGATCCTTCATCATCAAGTCTGTGCCTCTTCCACCCACAGTTTCCTTGAATGGTCCTAACCTTAGATCTTATGCCTAGCCTCCATAGCTACTCCACTCAGAGTAACTTTCTGCTTCAATTATATTTCCTATTGCTTCAAAACTTTCTCAGTTTCCTTGATATCTTCCTCTGCAGTCCCCAAGCCAGAAGGATTAGAAACCCATCAGAAATGAAAGTATTCACTGGAGCCCTGCATCCTGCTCCTTGTACCATCTTGGCTTGTCATAGATTCCAGGATTGTTGATCCCTGTCCCCTCTAGGTTCATCTCAGAAAGCTTTCCCTCTTCTCATATGCATTTACCCTTTGCCAATGGAGGACAAAGGCCCACGACTACATGGAAACTGTCTTGATGTGCTGGAATAAGAAAGGAGTGACTTAAGAGGATTGGCCCGTTAATTTCTCCCAATCTTTCCCACTTGGACATGGTGGGATAAACTACTTCCTAATCCTGACCACAGCTCACTTTACCCTATACACCCCCTATCTCTTTCTCCTCTCTCTCTCTCTCTCTCTCTCTCTCTCTCTCTCTCTCTCTCACACACACACACACACACACACACACACACACACACACACACTGAACTAATAGGGTGGAAGTATCCATTCTTTCCCAGAATCAAGGATTATGGCACAATAACCATATCAGGAAAGAAAACTGCCCCATGGAACAGAATGAGCCCAGCACCCTCTAGGACCTTGACACTCACAGAGAAAAAAAAAATGTGGATAATCATAGACAATGAAATGACAGCACCAAGAATACCACAACCAGACTAGGCTGTATGCTGCGGAACTTTCCCGTGCACAAACACATTAAGAATTGCAGAAGAAATAGGTCACCGGTACACAGTGCTTGTAAGAGAGTACAACATGGACAGAAAAGCATACAGTGAACTGGACAGTTTTCTGTAGGTGAAGCTCCCTCCACTTGAGGTTGCGGGTGGGGGTAGAGTTCTCTGGAGCATTGAGAAGGAGCCCAAACATGTTCATCTCTCAGTTGTCTCCAGCCTTGCTGACTCTCACAGGAGTGGAGGTGGAGAAAAGGTAGGAGGGGGAGGAAGTGGGAAGCCCCGAATTCTCCTGTAGGTGTTTTCCTGTGGGACAGAATGAGTGTTCTACACTCGCATTTTACTGAATCCTCCTCACACTTTGATAAAGCATCCTCATCTTTTACATATGTGGGAACGAGGCTGAAAGAAGCCAAAAGACTTGCTCAAGATCACAGAGATAAGAAGCAAATGTAAGATTTGGACACACATGCCAGTGCACGATGTATCCATGACACAGTGCAAGCTCAAAGCCACTCTCTACAGTCCTGGCGGAAGTGGCTAACAGTGCAGGTCACATGCCACTCAAGGGCTGGCTGAACAAAGACTAGCCACAACTCCATCAAGGAGGCCAGCCTCCATCCTCTACCTTAAGTCCCCAGATGACCTGGAAAGACCACAAACTCCCTGAGAAACAAAGACACTCTGTGTATCACCCCCCACTCCAGGCCAGGATCCAGTTTTCTGATAGCTGGGACTTCATTATTGGCTCACAGTCACTGGACAGGAGCCCAGTTTCTAATTCTCAGGCTTGCTATCAGTCTGCAAAGGCCGGGGTTATTTCCATCACCCTTCAACTTCCACAGACAAGGAAGTGCTCTCGAGTGAAGAGCTGAAATGCCACCATGCCGAATCTATTTCTGAGAAGCCTGTTGAAACAAGTCATTATACAGCGCGGGCCTAGAAAGCCACCCTTGACTTTCGGGAATCCAAAACGACAAACAATGTAGACAGACCCGCCAACGGCAATGTCGTAGTCGTCCTTGGATGGTTTCTCAGAACAGGGAAGAGTTAACAGGAAATTCATCCCTCACTTCCTGGATGAGAAGGAAAATATGCTGGGTATGGCATTTGCTATTATGAAGCAGGAAGTGAAACGGAAGGGTTCACATCCACCAGTTTGATTAGAACTTCCCAGGAATGTGTGATTTGTGATGGCATCCATCAAGAAAAAATAAAAAATGAAGGGAAGTTCTGCCCTTAGAATCTTGCTTACAAAATTTCCCCATAAGACAAACTTTTACTATTTTTTTCTTTTCTTTTGTAGTATGAAGGATCAAGCCCAGGGCTTTGAGCAGGCTAGGAAAGTACTCCATCACTGGCCACGCCCTGCTCTCAAACTCTTACTAACTGTATAGCTACTTAAATTTTGTCTTTTTTTTTTTTTTTCCCAGAGCTGAGGACCAAACCCAGGGCCTTGCGCTTGCTAGGCAAGCACTCTACCACTGAGCTAAATCCCCAACCCCAAATACTTAAATTTTAAAAATCTTAATTCAAATATAAATTATTTAAAGGGTCTGTAAGTTTGTCTGTTAGGAAAAAAAAAAAACAAAAAACATTTAGACCTAAGCTGATTGACAAGGATGCGAAATCTCCAATTTCCCTTCTGCTTTACAAAGGTCTTTCGGGAGCCGGGCGGTGGTGGCGCACGCCTTTAATCCCAGCACTCGGGAGGCAGAGGCAGGCGGATCTCTGTGAGTTCGAGGCCAGCCTGGGCTACCAAGTGAGTTCCAGGAAAGGCGCAAAGCTACACAGAGAAACCCTGTCTCGAAAAAAACAAAACAAAAAAAAAAAAAAAAAAAAAAAAAAAAAAAAAAAAAAAAAAAAAAACAAAGGTCTTTCGGAAGCGTCTCAGCTGGGCTGGGTTTAGAAGCGGTAAGTGCACACCAGCCATCGGCAGTTCTAGGATCAAAACCTGCAGCCAACTCCCGCCTCTGCAGATAAGGAAGGCTCGGGTCATCCATTGTGTTTTAGTCTTCCTAGCCAGGTCACAAACAGGGAAAAAGGAGAAAATGTCAAGTTGCCCTTCTCTGCTGGCAAGGATTATTTTCTCAGATGAGCAGGTGTTTGCTCCTGGATTATTGATTCTCTCCCTCCATAGTTGCTGTTCTTCCTGGAGACACCTCCCCTCATGCCTAATCCGGATCTGGCATGCACTGAAAGCTTTTGTCACAAGCCTTGCAGTTTAAATCCTACCACAGCTCTCCTTAAAAGGCCCTTTGTGGAGGATAAGGGTGTAGCTCAGTGGCAAGGTGCTTACTTAACTTGTGCAAAGCCCTGGGTTTGATCCCCAGAACTTCAAAACAAACAATAAGCAAACAAACAGCCTTTTGTGAACATGTATCATTCACAGGATACACCGTTGAGCTGTGGTGTACAACCTTGATTTTATATACACATTATGTGTCCACTACCCTATGGGGGATTTTTTTTTCCCACTTTCCACTGAGCTATATATATATATAAGGGTATATACCCTTAGCCAGCCTGGCAGTAGGTGTGCCTCTGTCAATATCCACTTGTCACGCCCTGTACCCAGTGCTCTTCTTCAACTCACAGAGCGGGGACATCCTGAACCCTGATCAAGAGGATCCCTTAAAGCCAGGCAGTGATGGCACACACCTTTAATCCCAGCACTCGGGGGGCAGAGGCAGTCGGATCTCTGTGAGTTCAAGGCCAGCCTGGTCTACAGAGCGAGATCCAGGACAGGCTCCAAAGCTACACAGAGAAACCCTGTCTCGAAAAAAAAAAATCAAAAGGAAGTTCCCTTGAGCTCTCTGACTGAGGAACAACAGACAAAAAAACAAAGCATCTCTTTCTGCTGTTCCTAAACCCTATGATCCTTGGAATGCAAGGATTCCTTATATCTTGGGATACAATGAGGACATCTGAAGAATGCTCTAATTGTAGTGGTTGTGGTGGTGGTGTGTGTCCCGGCCAGTGGGATCTTTAGCAGAGACCCTAGAAGGGGGAATGGCGAATGAAGGGACAAGAGACACAAAGAACTGACAGCAAGACAGTATTCTGATCAAGCTGCAAAATTTTATTTTTCTCAGGTGGGTTTGATAGTAAGCAGACCAGGAAACTTTCTTTGGGAAAAGATCAGGGAGCTGTTGAATTGCCAAGCAACCCAACCAAGGAACCTAACCACAAAACATTGTTACTATTGGTCACTGTAGCAGAAAGATAAGGAAATGTTAAGTTATTTTCTAATAACTCAGGACTTGTCCAGGCATGTCAAAAGTTTCTGGTTAGTGGCTCAATACTGGACAACAGAAACTTAACTCAAACAGGCAATATGGCATGGCTCTTGAAATTGTCCTCGGCAGGTGTGTGTGTGTGTGTGTGTGTGTGTTGGGGGGAACGGTGAGTCTAAAAAATTAACACCCAAAAAGATTAGAAAATGAAGTCTGGAAGCCACAACTTCATTGGGAGAATGTGAGTCCTGTGAAATCTGTCCCCAGTTAAGCAAGAGGAAAATATTATTCCACGTAAGAAGCTGAATTTAGGAAAGGACTCATCCCCTAAGAGTCACTGCCAATCAGGCAAAGAGGATCTAAAGGGGACTAAGTTAAAGACACCACCTCACCCCTTCGGCATGGAAATTTAAGGACCAGGGCTGTGTTGCCTGGGCACTGAGAAACTGCGTTCTTGACACTAAGTGGGTACTGACTTTCGGAGAAATTCCGAAAAAACGCAAGTGTAGACGAAGTGATGCCGGTGAGGGCGACAGAGGAGGTTTTCAGGTAACCTGATCTGAAAGTTTCTCTGGCTCGCCTGTCACACAAGGGCCACATCAGTACAGCAAATGCGCAGCGGAAGGACCGGCCGGTGTCCCTGTCAGACTCCAACTTCTACTCCCGAGATTCACCTCCTCAGGCAGAGAAGCTCGATGCTTAACACAGAGAAAACCTCACTTTGAGACAAGTGAAGTAAGTGTTAAAGTTCATGGGAGATGTAAACGGTGTTTTAGGAAGTCTCTGAATCACAGATGGTTCTGGAACAACCTCGGTCAGTAATTGCAACTTTGGTCCTCAAGGGGTGTTTTGACATCCGGGCCTCCTCTCATTCTCTCTGCCCAGCTCCACCCAGCTCCATCCTCTCTACCCTCCCCATCTTTCCTAGAGGGAAGACATGCTTCTGCATACTTCACACTGTCAGCCCTCCCCCGGAATCAGATATGAGCAAGCAATAACACCTGCCGCCCAGAGTTCAAGCTTCCCCAACCCTTCCGCCAAACACTAGCTGTTCTTCCTGCTGTCCCTCTAAGTGAAGAAGCTGAGGCTTCCCAGCATCTGGGCTCCTCCCAAATGGGGCGTGAGCTTCAGGATCGTTTCCCAACTTCGCTTTTTCATCCCCTTTCCTTTTTGAAACAGTTTTATGTAACCCAGGCTTGGCTTCAATCTGGCTATGTACCTAAGGATGACCTCGAACTTGGGATCATCATGCCATCATTTCCCAAGTGCTGGGATTGCAGGTGTGCGTTGACCACATTCTATTTGAGTGGTATTGAGACTCGAACTCAGAGCTTTGTGTGTGCTAGGCAAACACCTTCCAACTAAATTGCATACCCCTCCCCCACCCCTCTACCGTATTTATTGTTTTGTTTTGTTTTGTTTTTCAGACAGGGCATCTCTTTGTTGCCCTAACTGTCCTGGAACTTCTCTGTAGACCAGGTTTGGCCCTGAACTCAGAGATCCATCTGCCTCTGCCTCCAGAGTGCTGGGATTAAATGTGTGCCCACCATCATATCTAGTCAGCTTATTTCTTGGGCACAGAAATCCAAAGATCCTAATTGTATAAAGTGAGGATATGGTTGCTCCAAGGTATGATTAAGGAGAAGGTTTTTATTGTAGATATGAAGCACAGTACAGCCAGAGAACAAGGGGAGAAAGCAGTAGACTAAACAAGGCCAGCAGAATGGATGGGGTCATGGGGGGTGAGGGTGGGGGGTGGCAGGGAGGATCCAGAGAGGAAGAGAGGAGATGAGAATAAGAGAGAAAGCAAAGAGTGGAGGACCGATAGAGTGGGGTCCAAGAGAGGAAGATTGAAGAGAGAGAACCAAGAGGGTGCACAGTCGAAATGGCAGGATTCTGTGGGAATGAGAGGCTGGGGAAAGGGAAGCTCGTGACCTGGAAAAGTTTAGGGTCGAGGGCTGGGTGAGAAGAGCAGACAAGAGCCAAAGGTAGTTGTGATGCTGAGGGAGCCTGGAGACCCCAAGCACTTTGGTGTGCTAATGGGCACCACAGACAGCCATTGGTCCCTGCTTTCTCCTTCCTTCCTTCCTTCCTTCCTTCCTTCCTTCCTTCCTTCCTTCCTTCCTTCCTTCCTTCCTTCCTTCCTTTCTTTCTTTTTCTCTGTTTTTTTGAGACAAGGTTTCTCTTTGTAACAGTCCTGGCTGTCTTGAAACTTGCTTTGTAGACTAGGCTGGCCTCAAACTCACTGAGATCCATGCCTGCCTCTGCCTCCCAAGTGCTGGGATTAAAGGTGTGCGCCACCACTGACCAGCTGTCCCTACTTTCTTTGGACCTGACACTGAGCAAGGTTTTTGTTGTTGTTGTTTGTTTGTTTTGTTTTAACAAAGAATGGAACAGAAAAAAAGTAAATGGAGTACACACACACACACACACACACACACACACACACACACCTTGATTTATAATGGGTTATATCCTGATACACTTCTTTGTTGGTAATAAATAGTATAAGTAAAAACATACATTTAAGCTAGGCATGATGACACAATTTGTAATACTAGCACTGAAGAGGCAGGAGGATTGCCACGAGCTCAAGGTCAGCCTGGGTTACATAGTGAGTACCAAAACTAGCCCAGGATATACAGCAAGGCCCTGCCTCAAGGGAAAAAAAAAAAAGAAAAAAAAAAAAAGCAGTAATACACCTAGCTACAACACAGCCCATAGTAGAGCACCATGCCCCCCCCCCCATGGCCACATGAATAGCTCTATGTGCTGTGGGTCACTGTCCCTGCCCAGCATCAAGGGAATATTGTCACACACACACACATCATTAGCTAGGAAGATCAAAATTCCACTGAATGCATCCTGATTTCACAGTGGAATCCTCATTAGTTGAGGGCCATCTGCACACGCTTCCAACTTTTCAGTTCAGATCTAATTTCCTAAAACCACAGCCTGTACAGAACCAAGGTGATTTTGAACTACCAAATCATTTTCTGTAGCTATAATTAAGATTACAAATAGAAAATCAGAAGGCTTAGAGGAGCGTGTGTCAACTATGAAGCTGTGCTTCTCAACCATGTTTAGGAAGCTGCTGTTACATTCCACATACCACTAAAAATGAGTGACTTCACCCTCCGAACTTTTCTCCAAGAATCCCTAGAGGCAGCAGGGATTCTTTACTTAAAAACCACTGCTGGAAAGTGGGTTTGAACTCAGTCCACTGATTATCCAAAACCTTCCTTACACACACACACACACACACACACACACACACACACACACACACTCACACACACAGTCTCTGTATGATTCAAGACACTTTTCTTACCAAGTGGGTTAACTCAGTACGGGGGCAAGTATTTGGTCCCACAAATCTAGCTCACGGGTTCCATATACTCTCCAGCGTTTTCCATTACGCAAGGCTGCTTTACAATCCCATTATTTATAACTCGCTTTACAGTCCACGCAATGTCTTTACAATCGTGCTCCCATTAGATCCTTAGGATTTCATTGTGAGGCAGGCATGGGTAATCGGTATTTTCCAGATGGAGAAACAGAGGTTTCTTCTGCTAATTAAATGACACGGCAGGGAGGGGCCGCTTTCTGTGCGCACACTACACTTAACTGTCTCGCAGACAGTATTGTTTCCAAGTTCAAACTTTTTGCAGACTAGACAGTCTCAGGAGGAAAGCAATTGGATATATACTTATGACCTCTGAAAGTGTTAATCAAAACCTCAAGTGGAGGGGCTCGAAAAGATGGCTCAGCGGTTAAGAGCATGCAGGGCCAGACGACCAGAATTCGGTCCCCAAGGATCCATGATGGGCAGCTCACAACCACCTGTAACTTCAGCTCCAGGAGGATACAACGCTTCTGACCTCACATGTGCACACCATTCACAGATACATTTAAAATAAAACAATTTTTTTAAAAAATAAAAAAAACCCAACACCCTGAAGTGTTTAAAATTAAGACATCATTTAAGTGTGTTAGCTGAAAGACCTATACTCTGTGTCGCCCAGGACGGTGGTCTCAAGCTCCCTTCGTTTGTAGGGCCTCAGTCTCCCCCTCCGCCACCCCAAGAAGGAGGTCTTGGTTTGTAGAATCTAACACAGTGGTGAAGACATCTTTGGCTCCCCGGCAGTCGGTCTGTTCTCTTGGGCCTCGTGGGGCACGGCAAAGCTCCGAGCAGCGATTATACCCCGACTCCCCACTCCCCGAGAGAACAGGGGGACCCAGTACTCAGCTGGATGCAGCGGACCTGGGCGGAGGCCCGCAAAGCGTTTGGAGGGCGGCGGGCCCGGAAACTCAGCTCGATGGCCCCGCCCACTCAGTCCGATGGCCCCGCCCAGCCACCGACAAGGGATGGGCCGACTCAGCGCCGTCGAGCCCCCACCCCCACCCCGCCTGGGGCGTAACCTGCGCGTGCGCCTAATTTAACACCGCTCAAGGGCACCGGAGATTAGGATGGGTTTTAATTGCAAACCAGACGGGAGGGTTAAAAAGAGGCCCATGAGATCTTCCTGGAGTCCAGACTTAAGAGCGGTGGATCTGGATGCTTGTAAGATTTTGATTCCGAACCCCACACCCCTGAGACCCAGGAATCTCCGTTTTTCAGTCACCCCAGGTAACTGAAATACATGGATGCGTCCTTTGGTTTGAAGGCCAGAATTGGGATTGAAGCCCGGAGCGCATTGGCAGGAGTTAACCCGGCCCAACTTGATGTAAACCCAGCTGTGCCCCCATTCTCTCCCCCCCCCCCCCCCCGCCCCGCGCTGCCTTTTCAGGGCATGGTTTAATCAGTACCAGGCAAGCTGGCAGACAATCCATTCACATAAGTTGGGCTGAAAACTTCTTTCCCAGAACACCAAGGAACTCTATCCAACAACTCCACATCAAAGCTCCCCTCCCAGGCCTGACCCTTGCCGGGTATTGCCTCAGCTTGCACAGTTTGGAGAGAGCTAGGCCCATTCCCACCCCCAGCAAAGAATGGGCTGGGTGGATGCCCAGACACACACTTTGCTGTGTATGCAATCGTGAGGGTCTGGATGTCACCCTAAGATGATCAACTCCCCCATGTACATGAACTTGTGGAGTTGGGAGGGGCAGCGTGACCCAGTGTGCTGGCTTCTGGCTCAAGTTGAGGCACGTTCAGTATCAGGCAGTGGCCTCAGTCCAGGGCAGCTGGATCATATGTGCAGACAGTCACTTTCAAAGGCCTTGGATGGAGAAATGGATACTCCCTTTTTGGGATAAGCAAAGCGTAGATGCCTAGAGGCACTCACAAACCCCTACAAAGCCTGCCCAGGACGGAGCCTGTAAGATAGCTTGTCCCAGTGGGAGGGAAATGAGGGGGGGTTTCAGACACTATGGTCCAACTGCTTTTCAGAATCCCCTCAGACCACACACAGCTCTACTTGAGCTGTTCCTCAGGAGTGCCCTGTTGGATGAGGCTGGCTGTTCTCCGTACTGTTCCAATGTGGTGTCATCCTGTTCATTCCCTCCCAAGCCTTTCTGTATCCATCGCATCCCGGCTTGGCTTGTCTCAAAAACCTCAAGACTGCAGCTCTTTCTGAGCAAGCCCGGCGGAACACAGCTGTGAGTTCCAGCACTCCCTCCTGGCTCCAGATGTAAAGGAACAGCTGTGGGGGTGGCAGTGGGCCCAGCTGGCAGCAGAGCAGGGCCTGGAAGGTGGAGAATAAAGGCCAGAGAGCCAAGCAAATGGCAGGACTGAAGATCCAAGGGGCCTGGGACAGAAACAGCCTCATTCCCTGGTCCGGTGACTAGCTCACAGGACTTGCCAAGTCCCGCCAGCGCTGTCCTCCAGCCCTGCCCACTCCAGCCTTGGCAAACCATACCGCTGCACTCACAGGACCTTCCGCCGGCTCTGTTTTATGGTTCCCACTTAATTTGAGAAGAGAAATAGCTTTCTCTGTCTAACCCCACCCTGTCCTGAAAACATGCGATTCCCAGAGAAGAGGACAGGGGAGGAGATGCTGCCACCTCCATCTGGCACCCTGCACCTCTCCTCCCTTCCTAGTCCCTGGGGATGAAAGACACCAGGCTGGGTGTCTGAAGCTAGGGCTGATCTGGGCACTGCTTGCTCATACCCTCTGCCAGGGTGGCAGTGCTCACCTGGGCACCATCTCAGTACAAATTCTTTGCCGAAATGACTGTATCCTGCTATAATCTCAGGTCTGTACGCGATCACACTCCCAGCCATATTCTCCCCAACCCAAAAAGACACACGGCCTCACAGGTGCTTCCATTTTAGGAAAAAAAATATTTTATTGGTCTTTTGTAATCTCTTTTTCAGGTGAGGCCCCTTCTAGATGGAGCCCCCTTGTCAATGCCCTTCCCATGCCTGCTGGGAGGTAGCAAACCCTCTCTGGAGGACAGCCTCCCACTCACTGCCTCCATCCTCCCGGGAGGCCAGCTCTAGGTCAGGGCCTTAACAGGCCAATTTTCTGTAAATCTTATTAAAAAGTGGGCAGAACACTGTGTTGTGTCCCTTCTGTGAATGCCACGGGACCAGCCCATTGCATTTTTCTTCTCCTTAATTAAATAGCACGTTAAATAATCTCTTGTTGCTGGGGCCAGGCGTGTTCGCACACACCTTTAATCCCAACACTTGGGAGGCAGAGGCAGGTGGATCTCTGTGAGTTCAAGGCCAGCCTGGTCTACATAGTGAGTTCCAGATAAGCCAGGGCTACACAGTCAGACCCTGTCTCAAAAACAGAACAAAAGAACAAACAAACAAGCAACAACAACAACAACAATAACAAAAACCCAAACAAACAAACAAAATTTAAAAAAAAGGAGCCCCCAGAACAAACAAAACCTCTTTGTGCTGGCAGAGAGGGGATGCCACAGCAGCAAGCCCCCCCCTCCCTTGGCCAGGCTCCTGTAGCCTCAGTGTGTCCACCCTGTCTGGAGGTGGACTCCACCAGAGGAATCAGAGACACAGCCTCTCCTGAGACCTGACCAGTCCCAGGACACCCTCCCCACTGAGGGTGAGTTCAAGTGAGTTGTACTGGCACCAGGCATCCAGAAGCCCTAGACAGGGGCCACTCCCATGGCAGCGTAGGGAACTGGCGTGTTACAGCTTTCATCCAAGTCAGAAGTAGGTGAGGTTCCTGACGGCTCCCATCTCTAGCATCCGCTTGATGGCTACAGCCTCTTGGGAGACATTGTGCCCTGACCCCTGTGGAGACGGCCAAGGAAGTCAGTGAGGGGCCCCCAGGTAGCTCTCTGTCTTCAGAAAGGTCTCCCTCCCCACTTTCTGGTCCCACACTCCTTGGGAGTTTTTTTTCTTATGTGGGCTCTCAGAAAGGAGACAGAAGTCATGTGGCAAATGCAGAGGATGCCAGCTGGGGTGTCCAGAGGCCCAGGTCCCACTTCTGACACTGAATGAGCACATCCCAGACCACTTTCCGTCCCCGCACCTCCCCCGCACCCAGCATCCCTCTCGATGTGGCTCACTGGACTCCCAAGCAGGGAGGGCTGCTTACCGCCATAGACTTCAGAGTGATCTGTTCGTAGTAGTGGATGGTCTGTTTCTTGTTGTAGGCGTCCGGGTAGCCGAAGCCAGCGATGTGCACTAAGTCGCAGAGGTGTAGGGCCAAGGTGATGGCTAGCAGACCTGTGGTTGGCTTCTGAGGGCAGAGTAGGAGGGCATTTGAAGGAGCCCAAATCCTCTCCTCCACCACCACCCACCTCACACACACTCAGGCTCCGTGCTCTGCCATGGAAATATCCTTTGCCTTAGCTGTCCAAAGGGGCAACGGCTAACCAACTGAGCACCTGAATGCAGCTAATGCAGCCGAGGAAGTGATTTGCTACCCTATGAAATTCTAAACTTTTTGCTGTGCAGGAGCTAGAACCTGGGCCTCCTATATTCTAGGCAAGTGCTCTAATGCTGCTCCACACCCCTGATTATTAAGTTTTAAATTTAGAGATTTAACTATTTATTATTTCTACGTGTACGCGCCTGCTTGAGTTATGGGCACCATGTGCATGCAGAAGCCTCCAGGGGCTGGAAGAAGGCATTGGGTCCCCTGGAACTAGGGTTACAGGTGGTGGTGAATTGCCCAAAGTGGGTGCATATAAGAAAACCCAAGTACTCTGCAGAAGCAGTGAGTGTCGTGAGCTACTAAGCCACCCCCTCGGTTGCTAAGTTTTAAATTGTTGTATGTCTAGTGGCTACTGTGGTTATCTTGTCAACCTGGTTAGATTGAGATGTACCTACAGAATTATTATAGTACACATTTTTTTTAAGGTTTATTTATTTATTACATATACAGTGTTCTGCCTGCATGTACACCTGCAGGCCCGAAGAGGGCACCAGATCTCATTATAGATGGTTGTGATCCACCATGTGGTTGCTGGGAATTGAACTCAGGACCTCTGGAAGCGCAGTCGGTGCTCTTAACCACTGAGCCATCTCTCCAGCCCCCCCTATAGTACACTTCTAAGGGTGTCTGTGAAGGAGTAAGGGTTCACTAAAGAGCGAACACTCACCCTAAAGGTGGGTGGCCACTGTCCGGTAGGTAAGGGACCTGTAGGTATTTTCTCTCTGCTTCCCACGTGCCACATGTGAGTGCCCAGTTCCATCATGTCCTTCCTGCCATGACTGATGGGAACCTCTGAGACCATGAGCAAAATCCATCTGCCCATTTGTCAGTTGCTGCTGTCAGGGATGAAAGTCTGGCCGACACAGCAGCATACTGGTAATTCACCTCCACAGATCTGGGTCTCCAGGGAGGTTCATGGCAAGCAGGATGACAACAGTGACAATCGCCATGATCCTGTCTGTATAATACACCACCCCCTTCAATCCCCTTCCTAACACATATGCCCAGATACTATTATCAGCCTCATTTTATAAATGAGGGAACTGGGGGGCCTGCCCTCCTCCTGGGACCTGACGGGTTGACACTCGTGGCTGTGGGATCTTCCATGGGATGATGATATATGCCTCTGTAGGGCAGGGTCAACGGTACCTTGCCTGCCTGCCCACCTTATGGGCTGCTGTGAGGATCCCATTCCCTCCATCCCCAAGTTATCCACAGCAATGGTCAATTTAATATTCAAACTTCAGAAAGCTTGCCCTGCTAACCTCCAACGACCTGCTTTACAGAACACGTCACCTGCCCACCCACCCGAGAGTCACTTCCTGGACTCCATAAGGCCTCTTAAAGCCAATTTTCTCCCAGCATCTCTTTCAATTGTCTTTGTCCCCTCACTGCTTCTTGGTAAGCCTTCTTTTTCACCCTTGCTGCCTTGTAAGACAGGAGCTCACGTAGCCCTGGCTGGCTTTGAACTTACTCTGCAGCCGAGGCTAACTTTGAAATCCTCCCTCTACCTTTCAAGGGCTGGGACTACAGGCATCTACTGCCACCCCTGGCCACCCCTGCCACTTTAACCACCCTGTGGTCTTGCATCCAGTTTGGGGGCCTGCAGAATCACGTGGCCACCACTTCCTCAGCAGCTCTGCTCCATACAGTCACCACACTGCCCCTCCTCCTGGCATTCTCTGTATTCACTAAGTAGAGCACACTGGCCCATTCATCCAGCAGGAAACCTAGAACTGCTTAATCCTGCTCCACAGCATCTGTTCAGAGCAGGGGCACAGGTTAGTCTCCAAGCACGTGGGCTCAGGCTCACCACTAGGCAGTCACGCTGCAGGCGTCCAACGCATGGCGTTGAATAACATAGATAGTCAAGAATAAGCATATTTATTTAAAATCTGGCTAATATTAGCTGGGTATAGTGGCTCATCCTTGTAACCCCAGCACTTGGAAGGATTACCAAGAGTTTGAGGCCAGCCTGTCTCTAGAAAACGAACAGGAAGACAACAAGGGACAGATGCTGTTAGAGCAGCCACTGTGTTCCAACTTCGTTATCTTAAGTCCTGCCATAGACTTAAGAGGTCAGCACAAATATTATCCCCACCATGCAGATAAGCAATTGAAATCCCCCAGTCCTAGGCCTGCCTGATAACCACAGCAAGTGAAGAACCGTGAGTCCTGCCGATGCCTGCTGGTGACCTCCTTCTGCTTTCTCACATGCCCCCACGAGAAAGTCTAAGACACATGGGAAAACTGTCTGTAAAGCTACACTATGGGGTAAACCCTGCCAGTGACGTACCAGGACACAGAGTGCTGAAATCAAAGCTGAGACTCACAAAACTGTGACAGCTCCCTAAACTGGTTCGCCATCCCCATGACACTCAAGACATCAGATCAGTATGTTCCAAGACAGGCATCTAACAGTAACTCCTCAGTGACTCAGGCTATTCTCAAAGATAGGGCCAGTGAGTATACCGGCAGCTCCCAGTTTACAGGCTCTGACCAGAACCTGCCAAAAACATCGTCAAGTCCAGTGCCCAAGTCCAATCGAGACCTTTCGCTCACTCCTTCTTTCAGGGTGCCCCCATTCAGTTCTCCAAAGTACACACTGTCCATCAGGGCAGCACACTATGAAGCCTGTCTTCAAAGGTCAAGGGCAAGCTGCACCCTCTCAAGAGTTCCTCCTGACTTTCCACCCGGGGACCCCAATCTCCTCCCGGCTTGGTCTCGCTGTTCCCAGCTTCTTTCTCATCACCTGCTTGATCTTTCGAGGCTGCTGTATGGGCAGGCCCAGGAGCTTGTCCGCTGCAATCTCCATAAAGAAGGGGTTGAGAATCCGAATCTGTTTGGGGTTGACATCCCAGATGAGGGGAGGCTGCTTCCAGAAACCTTTGCGCACCTAGGGGGGGAGGGTCAGAAGGGAGAGATGAAAACAGATAAAGACCTGTTTCTGAACTCTAACCCAGTCGGTGGTCTTCAGGCAGAGGATGGGGTCCACAAGTCAAGGCTGATACCTCAAGCGCGCAGCAGAATTGAGGTAACGCTTGTGCCAGAGATGAGAGACCAAAGGAGGTCGAAGGGTCCCCTTATGAGGAAGGAAGGGTAATGTGGAGAGTGCGGGGTTCTGACCACTACCTGTTTCAGAGATATGCAGACAAGAAGGGGCTTGAGCCTTAGACTGTCTACACACCGGGCAAAAAAATGCCAGATCAGACAGTTCAGCCTTTAACCAGATGGCCAAGTGAGGGAGTAGGCTCTTTGTGAGGACCATCAAGAAAGGCACAAAAATACTGCCTGTTCCAAGGTGACTGTGGGACAGCTCCCCTGTTCCAGGGTTTCTCACACATTCTGACAGTGCTGCTATTCCAGGCAACCTTCCAGCCCAAAGGGCCTCTGGCTGCCACCCCAACTCCTACAGGCTCTTCAGCTATAACGCAGGGCAGCTGATCAGCTGCCCTATAAAACAATGCCCTTGGCGAGAGGCCCAAGGCTCTGGCTGTCCCTTCACCAACTCTTTCGAGTCATCACAAGGCACTCTGTGGGTCATGAAGCCCTGACAAGGATAGCATCCCCATAACCATCTCTCTCTCTCCCCCATCAGTCCCAATTTACCCGCTTCTTATCACTCAAGATGGTCTCAATCCAGTGGAAGTCCATTGCCTTGAAAGCTACCAGGACCAAGAGTGTGTCTGGGTTGTTTTCCATTTTGGGGTCGAAGTGGGCCGACTCAGGGTAGAAGAGACGTATGGTGGTCTTGGAGCCCACGTCTCCCTCGTAACCAGCCACAGGAGCATTGTTCAATCTGGACCAGGGGAAGAATATCCATTACTAGAGATGTCGGGCCTCTTGCCAGCCCCGTTTGGGACATCCAGGGCCCCAAAAGAGGCAGGAGGGATGGTCACGCACCTGATGACCACATCGTACTTGTTGATGACACTTCCCAGTGAGCTGTTGCGCAACCGGTGCCCGTTCCCCACCACAACACAGCGACGACACTCGAGGCTGCCGTGGGAAGAGGAGCGGTCAAACCCAGAAGGAGCCCCTGCTCTGCTGAACTCTCGATGCTCTGCATCTGCCTGGGGGCCACCTCGGGTCACCTCTAGGTTCTCCTCGGCCCCTGATGATCTGCATGGATCAGGCATGCTAAGTGGCCCTGCTAATGGTCTTACTGACCTTGAAGTCCTGGGCATCAAAGTGAAGTACAAACAAGCCAGCATGGCAAAGAGATAATAAGAGGAAGGGAAGCATGTGGATTACCACAGGCAACCCCGGGAACAAGAGCTGGGTAAGCTGGCACACATCTGTAACCTCAGCACTTAGGCAGTGTCACAGAAGAAAAGTGCAGAATTCAAATCCATCCTGGGCTACATAAAGTTAAAAAAAAAAAAGCACGAATAGAGAGAAGAGGAGAAGGGAGGGGAGGAGAAACCCTAGGACACAGCTCACTTGCCTGTTGCTCAGGTCTATCTGTTGCCATGGCAATACTTCTGCCTACTCTGGCATCTAGATGCTCAGGCTAGGTTGCTGTGGTTTTTATAATTTTGTTGTTGTTGTTGTTTTGTTTCGTTTTTTTTTTTTTTTGAGACAGGGTTTCTCTGTGTAGTTTTGGTACCTGTCCTGGATCTCGCTCTGTGGACCAGGCTGGCCTTGAACTCACAGAGATCCACCTGGTTCTGCCTCCCGAGTGCTGGGATCAAAGGCGTGCGCCACCACCGCCCAGCTTGCTGTGGTTTTAGAATACCTGTAGTCCCTGGAGACAGGCAGGCTAGGGAGTGTCAAACTGGCCACAGTGAACCAGCGACCGAAGGCTGGTTGACACGGTACTAACCAAGCTGATCTGACACTGGAGCGGGGAAAGGTGCCCAGACTGCAGAGAGAAGAATCCCTCCTTACCTCTGTATGCTCTCAGGGACAGAATAGCTAGTGATGGCCAACACCCGGAGAAGAAGGTCTTCTACAAAAAGAACGAATAGAAGAAACCGAGACTATGGTCATCAGCATTCTAAAGGGCTGCTCCCGCTCCACTCCCCAGATTTTCTCTCCTTGACCTAGGTACCTGAGTCTGGGCAAAGAACCCAGGCCTAGAGCCAGTGGACAGCAATGGCCAACAGTGTGGCTCACATGAACAGGATATGAACGTCCCACGTGCTTGGGTAGGACAACTCATGATTGTACCACTTCCGTTGGTCGCACAGAACAACAACCCACAGGTCGTGAGCTGCTAGTCCACTGAGCTGAGCAATAACTCACCACTCCCTTTGGTCCCAAAGGGCAACTCATAGGCCGATGGTGTCTTCACCCAGAAATAATCCTTAAGCTGCAGGAAGATGGGCTTTTCCCTAGAATGGCTACACAGGGTAGGGGTGAGAAAGAGATTAGTCTGGCTGAACAAGGTCAGGCCTTTGTCATTCCAGTTTCATCTACCCTCCAGCCAGTTAGCAATGAGGCAAAACCCCCTCCATCCTGCATTCCCCCATGCCCTGTCCCATCACCGGGTGCTTACTTGCCGAAAATCTTAGAGGCCTGCCTCTCTGCCTCACCCTGGGAGCACAGCTCTTTCTTCTCTGTGATGGGAAAATAAAAGCTGGAGAGAGGAAGAGAAGAGTCAGGAGACCCAGTCAACTGAGGCCCCGAGGCCAGCATCCCAGGCAGGGTCCACCTCCCCAGTCCCCAGTGATGGCACAGAGCTCCTGTGGTACTGGAGAAGGATTACAGAGTTAGCATCTCCTCAACCCAAGTTCCACTTTGAACCCAAACCATGGAGGGTGCAGAGCTTTCTGCCTCAGTATTTCCTCTGTGAGAGATCACAAAAACCACCTGGATCCCCACCCCTCGCCCTCCCACCCACCCTCATGAAAGGACTCTAGGCTAGCCGCTGAAGAGGAGAGGTCAGGCCGAGGGTCTCCAAAGCTTCCTGCCTTGCTAGGCGCCCTGCCCTTGTATCAGCCCATCTCTGACAAGAAACAACGGAAAGACACAGAAAGCGTACTCACAGTTCAACGTACCTATCTTCTCGGGAGATGGAATACCACACCATGACAGCGACAAGGACCAGAGCCAGCATGGCCAGGAACTTCCAGCCTGCAAGGTACATGCACAGAGGAGCTGGAGGCAGAGACAGGAAGGCACAGCTCCAGGCCACCTTCTCCTTCGCCCATCCCTCTACCCGCAGCACAGCAGTCCCTGGCGGCTCCTGTCCCAGGAGCTGGGACCCAGGTATTTCAGGATGAAAAGAGGATCCCTGGCTCCCAGTGTGCCTGTCTACCACCCCTGAGGGAATCCCAAGACACTGCTGCTGAGGATGGCTGCTGGACCCTCCAGCTCGGGAGAGCCCCTGGACAACACTCACGGGATTTGCTGGTCATGTTTCTCAGCAGATAGCAGGGTTCCTGGGGAGAAGTGTCATCCCGGCTGCCTCGGGCCACCTAGGAGGCGGGAGTTCCAGGTGTCAGTCAGTTTCCACCTGCGCTCCTACCTAGACACTAGAGCAGATCACACCCGTGCCTGACCCTTTCCTCCTCTAGGAGCAGAGAGCCACGCCATGGGGCGGCCAGCCCCAGGTGATCTTCCTCCTCAGCTCTCAGAGGGCAGTGCGAGGGATCTTGGTGGGGCCCTGCAGCAGGAAGTGGAACTGAGGCCCCAGCCCTCTTTCGGTTCCCATGCCAGACTTACTGACACCAGTGTCCAATGAGGTTCTCCAGCACTTTGACTCAAGGAAGAACCAGTTTGGGGGACAAGGAGGTGCATCCACCATTTCCGACACAAACGTTAACTATGCCAGATGTTGACTGGTACTTGGTCCAGCTGAAGCTCATCCCATCTGGGGCCACGGCTGCCTCTGGCCCCATGAGCGATCTCTGCAGACTTCAGCCAGGCAGATGCACCGGGACAGATACTGGGAGTGAGGATGCGGCTGGCTGTGAAGGTCCTCAAGGAACCCTCTTCCCAGCCCTTCTAGACTCTGGCAGCACCCAGGCCTCACCTCCTAAGATACATGGTAAACTCAGGAAGGAAGGCTGGTGCAGTAGGGGAGGGGCCAGGGAGCCCCAAGGGTATGGATTTACAAGGAGCCAAGGGTTACTTCCCTTGTCAGTGCGCAGAAGCCGTAAATTGTTCTATAGACCAACTCCTCTAAGATCACACTTCTAAGAAATCTCTGTGGCTTAACAGCCATAGGTAGATGTAGAGACGCCAAGTGCCCGCTTCTTCCAGCCTATGTCGCTGCCATCCAGTTTGTTTCTCAACCGGTCAGGAACAGAAAAATCACAGAGCCATGCACTGAGCACACGCACTCCACAGACATGGGCTTGATCAGTTTGGATGGATCCTGGGACATGCATTTTCACCTACAGAGCAAATGACTCATGGCAGACTGTGAAGGAAGCACTAGTTTGTGCTCTCCTGAGGCCAAGTAAAACATCTTAGATTATTTCTTGGAGGCAGGATCAGCATCTGGAGGAAGTGTCGTGCATCACAATCATAAATCTATGATTCTGAATACACGCCTATTATGGAGTCAAGGCTGTGACCCCAAGAGGAGACATTCCCCAGATCCCACTATGAGTTCAAGAACCATGACCAAACAAACAAACAAAAAAAACCCCACCAAAACACAAAGCAAAACCCAACAACTGAGTATAGGGTAGAAACCAGACATGCCAGACACTTCCTCATTCCTCTGTAGGGTTATTAGCAGCCATCTGCAAAACACTGAGGGACTGAAGATGCTCCTCCTCAAAAGAAAGAAAAAGACTAATTTTTGTTTTATTTTGTTCTCTTTCTCTCCCCTTCTTTCCTTTCTTTCATGTGTGAGTGAGTGAGTGTGTGTGTGTGACTGAGAGTGAGTGTGTGAATGAGAGTGTGTGTGTGAGTGTGAGTGAGTAAGTGAGTGAGTGAAAGAGATAGGTGCCACCACACTCACTCAGCCAAAAGTGAGATTTGTTATCCTAAATTTTAGTTAAAGTCACCCTTAATAATTCTTGACAGTTCTCCTCAAAGTGAACACACCTTCCCTTGCTACCCGCCCGCAACAATCTCCAAATCACTCCTCATCACACAAGCTTCTTCTTCGGCATGGCTGTCTCCCATGAACTACATAGTCTGTCTCAAACATTAACTAATTAATTACTTCATTAAAAGCATTAAATGGATGAGTCTTCTTTGAGAAACTCACACCAATGCTCCGGGGTCTACCTTTCTAAGCACCTCTCTCTAAGCCTTCATGCTTAAAATTATATTAAACTATCTTTAATAAGCCCCAACTCTGACCACCAAAAGTTAAAAACTAAAAGCATTAAATGAATGGCATGGTAGGTGACCATGGAACATATGTCCTTCTCAGGCTCTCATTCTCTTCAGCTGTCAACATAGGAAGTAAATCAATAGCTAAATCCCTGGTGCTCAAAATGCATTTGTCAGCTCAGCAACGTAAGCACCAAAGGGACCCTGATTAGCCAGGCAGAGTCTTGGGCCTCCTGCAGACCTACAGAATCAGGATGTAGATTTGCACATGGTCCTACATTTAAGTTTGAAAAGCTGTGCTCAGGGAAGAGGTTCTGGATGACAGGTGAACAGGAGATTAGTCTGTTGTTGTAGGGGCAGCAAGACGCTCAGCAGGTAAAGGTGCTTGTGGCCAAGCCTAATGAACTCCCTGTGTTCAATGCACAGGTCAGGAGGAGAGAACCAACTCCCTCTAGTCGTCCTCTGACCTCCATACACAAGTTCCCTCCCTCTCCCCCCCTAAACAAAAGAAATAAATATAAAAATAAAACCACTTAAAATTCTTAATGGGTATTTGTCTGGGTTCCACATGAAGACATTCCGGTTCATTGGTCTAGCCCAGCCCTGGAATTTGCTTACACACGGCAGGTGATTCTAATGTGCAGTCACGGTGGAAAACCACCAGATTAAATAGACAGCCTCCAAAGATGACTACATAACCTTTGATGAGCACATTTTGATTCCAGAGAGTATGGGTGAGGCCTGAGGATCTATGCTCTTACCAGCTCCCTTGGGCCTTGTTAGGACCACACTTCAAGTTGTAAAATTCCATGCCAGGATTCTTCATCAACTGCCTCCTCTCCTACCCTCCTTCCTCCAGAGTTTCCTAAGGGGGAACTTTCCAGTTAAAGCTGCCTACACAGTGCAGTGACCTGAGGGGTTTAAAATATCTAGATGTCCAGGTCTGTCTCTCTGTGACTTTTATCACATTAGTTAGAGGCCAGGCATCATTAGTAAAAAGGAAAGCAAACAAACAAAACAACAGACCCACTTTCTCTGTGACTCTAGCATGCCGCCAAAATGGAAAATCCTGCATAGAACAGGTTCCGGAGTCAATGACAGACAACTACTCAGCCACACTCTGGCACTGACCTTTAGGGAAGAGACTTTGGCAGTCACTGGGAAGTAGCTTGGAGCAAACTCAAACAACAAGACAACTACTCCTTCATTGGCCTCCTTCCCAATGCAGGTCTACACTGGCACATCTTCGTTCCAAATCAGAACCAGGACAGTTGTAAGCAGCCTGGCTAGTCTTAGGGTTTTCTCCAAGGTGTCCAACCTAGGACTTAAACATCCTATTTCCTTTCCTTGCTGGGCCAGGCCCAGAGGATTGTTCTGTGTCCCTGGGTATCCCAGGGGGACAGGGCTTCTTAGACTGGTTGCTACAAGGACAATCTGTTGAGGGGAAACCTGCAACCCAGTCCAAGGCTCAGCAGCGTCTCCTCTGAACCAGCTGCCAAAAAGAATCTATTCACCCAACCTGCTAGGCGAAGCTAGCCGACGTCAGGAAAGCTGTCTGCATCGCTGGTATTCTTCCATGAACCAAGGTGTCCCTGGCTTGAAGTGAGCTGATAAGCACAGTCAGGGGACTCTCAAAATGGCAAACAAGGGACACAGGAAGAAACGGCCCTGTAGAAGCTGGTAACCAGCCAGTTCCTGCTATCCAAAAAGTCCTATTGATCAATATCCCCCAAGGGCTGAGGTTACCCACGGGACTCAGCTTAGTGATACTGCTGAGAGGGAGGGTCTAGGACTGTGTGTGTGTGTGTGTGTGTGTGTGTGTGTGTGTGTGTGTGTGTGTGTGTGTCCAAGGCTTGCTGTTTTGGTTCTGTGCTCTTTAGCTCTTGAATTTCCGTCCCTCAGGATTTTTCTGTTTGGATTGAACTCAAGGCCTTTGGCATGCTAGGCAAGCGCTCTACCGTGGAGCCATATCGCCGATGGCTCTCAGTTCTATAAGAAAAAGAAAACAACAACAACAACAACAAAACTAGATCAGCCTGCCCTTTTAACACCTCTAGACTCACCCATCACTTCTCTCTGCAAACGCTACCACCTGGATGAGGGGTCCCCTTCTATCACCTTCCCAGAATCAGGTCCAGCCAAATTCCCCACCCGTCTGCCCTTCCCACCTCTTCTGTTCTGTCTCTGCAGACACCTGTGTTTGCTTCATCCCCTCCTCAGGCTATCCTTGCTTCAGGCTTTCCTCCAAAGGTCAAACCTCTACACTTCACTTCCGTACTGCCCACTCCACCTCTTGCCGAGAAACGACACACGGCAAACCTTTCTCTGGCTTAGAGGGCTCCGTTCCAAAACCATCTCAAAAGTCACTCTCATAAATGGAAGGATCTCCCATGCTCATGGATAGGTAGGATTAACATAGTAAAAATGGCAGTCTTACCAAAAGCAATCTACAGATTCAATGCAATCCCCATCAAAATCCCAACACAATTCTTCACAGACTTGGAAAGAAAAATACTCAACTTCATATGGAAAAACAAAAGACCCAGGATAGCTAAAAGAATCCTATATGATAAAAAGTCACTCTCATGACCACAATGTTGGCACTGAATCACCAGGAAGCTACAAATGCAGGTATACCACCAATGTATGTGGGAGGATTAATAAATGTCAACTTGACAGGACCTAGAGTCACCCAGGACATGTCTGAGTGATCTTTCAGAATAACTTAATTGGGAAAACCAACCATTCCATTGGCTGTGGCCAAAACTGACTATAAAGTGAGTGGAGAACCAACTCCGAGGGCTCTCTGCTTCCCCAGTCTGAATGCAGTGTGACCAGCCGCCACCTCTCACCCTGGCTGCTGCGCCTTCGTCACCAGGACGGACTGGACCCTCCAACTGTGAGCCAGAACAGATCCTTCCTGCCTTCAATTGCTTGTTCCAGCTGGTTTGTTCCATCAACCAGAAAAGAAACTAAGATACACGGAGTAGCTGTACCCCAAGCACACTAACAGAACACCTACTTCCACACCCCCGACTCTGCCCAGGTTGGTCTGCATCAGGATGCCTCCTATGGTTTAGATGTGAGCCCTAAAGTTCATGCAGTGCACACTTGATCCTGAATGGGGTGGTACTCGGAGATGGGACCTTGAAGAGGTGGGAAGGTCTCCACAGTAGAACACTTGGCTAGCGTTCAATTCTCAGGACTTTGTGGAGAGAGCTCTGCTCTCACGAGTGCTCAGTGCTTTAACTCGGGAATGGACTCCATAAGATGGAACTAGAGCCAGTGTGAAAAGACAAATTCAGCCTCTTACCCGCTCCCCTACTCCCACTCTCTGCCTTTGGTCTGGGGATGAACTAGCCAGAAGGCCTCACCTTGGACTTCACACCCTCCAGAACTGTGATCCAAATGAACTTGTTCATTATACATGATCCTGGCTACAGAATGTGGTTAGAGCCGCACAGAACAGACTAAAAACGACCTAGTCTTGATAAGTGGGGCTATCACTGTAACAAATACCTGAAAATGTGGACTTCCCTTTGGAACTGGGGAGAGCGGAGAGGCTAGAAGAATCGGTATGTGTGGGCTAGGAAAAGTACTGTTAGGATGAACAAAGGTTCGGGTAAGGGCTCACACCAGAACCGCAGGCAAAGTCTGGACTTTCTGATTACACAAGTGTTGTTAGAAAGAGAAAAGACCGTCCTGGTAATAAAGTGGCTGACAACTTGGCTGAATTGTCTGTGCCCTAAAACTTTGTGGAAGACAGCAGGATGAAAGAGGATATTTGGTGGACCACAAAGCACCTGGGATGCTGTGTGGCTTGACTGTAGACTGTGAGTATAAAGACATGATTTTAAAATGGAATCTATAATTAAAAGAAAACAGAACTTAGGGATTTGGAGGATTCTCAGCCTGGACTCTGTAGAGAATTAAATGTTTCATGGGAGGAAAATGCAGGTGTGGCCAAGTAATCATCTGATAAGATTAGTATAGACAGAATGAGGTCTGAGGCTATTCATCAGGACAATGGGAGAATGACCCCAAAGGCCCCTTGGAAAAGCCTATTGAGGTCCCTCCCATTTCACACCCAGAATGCCAAGCTTAAGAGAAGAAAATAAACAGAAGAGAGGCAAGACCTTGGGGGCTCGCTGCCAAGGGCTGTGATACGCCTTTACTCCCCACATTCTTGGGCAGCCTTCTGCTGTCTCAGCCCCCACTCTCTGGAGCAGCTTGGCCCATCCCTCCACAGGCGGCAGCAGGAGGCAAGCAGCGGCAGTGCCCACAGGGTGCCAGCCCTGTAGGTACAGCATGTAAGAGCAACAGGACATGACTTCCTCAGCCTGGATTTCAAAGGATGTCACGGCAGCCTGGGGCCAGGACCTAGGTGGAGCCGGCAAAGAAAACTCTTACAGAGGCAAGGCCTGGCGGCGGCGGAACTGTGGAGTCAGAACACAGCGGGGTCCTAGGAGGCCTAGTGGGACCATCTACATGTGGGCAAAGCCTTCCATTGAGATCCCAGAATGGAGGGCCCCAGAACATAGCATCAGTCTGAGAGCTGAGGGCAAGACTTGAATCTGCAGGCCAAAAAACATCATGGGGCAGGGTGTCTAGGGTACCAAGGCCCAACACCTCTAACCACTGTCTAGAAACAGGAGACGGAGTTAAGGACAATTATTCTGGAGAGTAATTGTTTTCCTTGTAGGGTTTTAGACCTCCACAGGACCAGTTATCACTCTCTTTTTTACCGATTTCTCCTCTTACCCTATCCCACTATTCTAATTTGGAAGTGGCTTGTGTAATTTCACAGGCTAGTGACTAACTAATTCAAGGGTCAAAAATGAATTGCTATGAGAATGAGGGAATATCCCAGAGTTAAACAACAGAAGCATTTTTAGTATGCAGCTACAGTGGGAGCTAGAGGAAAATGTATAGACAAATTCAAATTAGTAAAGAAAACCTATCATTAACTATTCCACTCAAAATATTATTAGTGTGTGTTTGAGACAGGATCTCATTGTGTGGCCCCTGGATGGTCTAGAACTCACTACATGGACCAGGCTGGCCTCAAACTCATAATAACTCACCTGCCTCTGCCTCCCAAGTACTGGGATTAAAATCATGTGCCATCACACCCAGCTCAAAAATACTATTTTTAAGTTATAAAATAAACCATGGAAAGAAAGGAGAAGAAAATACAGTAGAGGAAGAAGTGAAGAGAAGAAAAAATACAGTATAAAGAAAATCAAACACATAGTCTCTGACTAGATAAATCTGCCTTGACTAGGTCTCTACTCACACCTGATTTAGAGACTCTAGACTTTGGATTTTTAAGATCCAAATTGAGAGGTGGGACCTTTAAGATGTGTTTAGGTCCTGAGAACCCTTCCCTTATGGGTGGAGTTATGGAGGGAGTGGATGCCTCATTATGAAATATGAGAGAATGAATCCTCGCTGTCCCCACACATTTGCCTTTGCACCTTCTACTATGGCATGAGGCAGCCCCCGGCACCATGAGCCAAACAACTTCAATCCATCATGAACAACCCCACCTATTGTATGCTATTACAGGGCCATGACGGTACTAAGACAATAACCTCACCCCTCTCTAACCTGAACGGCTGGACAATTCCATTCCTATGACACCTAGCTCAAATGGCCCTGCTCTCTCTTATGAATCTTTGCAGGTATCTCTGAATAACTGATGCTTTGTTCCCACAAACTACTGTTTATACATTGATTCAAGCACTAAACAGATCATAGAATCTTACGTCTTATAGTTACTGGTTTATGTTATATAGTTACTAAATGCCTTGCTCAATATCCTTTGACTTCTGAAACTGGAGATTTAGAACGCCTGAATTATATATCCCAAACTGTAATTTCATATTATAGAATTACAAGCTTTTATATTTTTGTCCATGAAATAATAACTTCTGATCAGAGATTTCTTTGTGTCTCCGGACCATATTATCACAGCTATCACACCATATTATAGAGTAGATGTTTGACCAAAAAAGTGGTAATAAAAAAATTAAAGACTGTGTGTGTGTGTGTGTGTGTGTGTGTGTGTGTGTGTGTGTGTGTGTGTGTTTTCAGGGGTTCAAACCCAAGCCTCGCATATGCTAGGCAAGAATTTTATCACTGAGATACATTTACAGACTTTGATTTTTAAAGCTGGTCTCATCAGAGAACCTTGCAGTAGACAGTGTTAGCATAGAGGCTCACAGTGGTCAAGGACCAGGATTGCAGAATCTCAGCCCTAAATGGGACATCTGCATCACATACCCTCCTACCAAGGCCCAGGGATTATTGAGGAAGAGCAGGTAGAAAGGGGATAAGAAGCAAAGAAAGGAAATGACAAGATGTCTTCAGGATACATCAGGCAAGGTGCACAAGAAACTCAGAGAGACGGTGACAGCATGCATACGACCTGTGCAAGGTCAACACAGACCGCATCCCGGTGTCAAGAGGTGAGGTGGGCATGGAGTCCTGCTCCTAGCTATGGAGATGCTGGCAACTGACCGCTACTGGGCGAGGAAGAGTCCATTTTCTTTTCTTTCTGTAGCCCCCGGTAACTCAACCGCATCCCAGTGGAAGGCCACATATCCAAGAATATGCGGAGAGTATAAATTGGATGTGATGGATATTTTTTTAAAATGACACAAAGTTTGGTGCAGGGAAGGAGGAGTGGATCTGGGAAGGGTTTGGGGAAAGGGTGAAAATGATCAAAACACATTGTATGAAGTTCTCAAAGAACTGATTTGTAAGAAATTAAACAAAATTTAAAAGTAAAAATAAAGCCAGTCTTACTACTTTGCTGTGGCTGACTTTAAACTCACTAGGTAGCCTAGGTTGGTCTGGAACTCCTGACCCTTCTGGAGCCTCCAGAGTGCTGAATTATAGGCACATGCCACCATGTGTCTATGAAAGATGTTCTATGTCTTTTATTAATAACTGAAATTCACGGCTACCAAAGGCAGGATCTGGTTCTCTCAACCTCTGCACTGTTGGTTTTAGGAGTCAGGTAACTCACTGTAGCAGCATCTCGTGTACTATGGGACACTTAGCAGCATATTTGGACTGTAACTACTAAACTCCATTAGGACCTTTCCCACTTTACCAAGGTGAGTCTCCATGGTGTCAGTTAACGCGCAGTACTTCTTCTTAGCTTAGTATGATTGCCACTATCCCACAGCGGATTCAAGGAGGACTGAATATAATGTGATTAATGCAACCTCATAGGCTCTTCTTCTCAGTAAAGGGTCAATACCCTGGTTCTGCTTTACAATGATCCCCATTTGATGACTTACCTTCCCATGCCACAAAGATCCACATGACCCACCTCTGCTGAGCTCCAGGGACCCACATGACCAGTTCCTCTCTTCCTTATCACCTAACTCTTCTCTCATGTGTCCTGCCTCCATGCCTTGGTGAGGGAAGCTAGGCATACACCTCCCTTCAGCCTCTGCACTTGCTGTATGTCAGGTAGGAAGGCTTGGACACAGGCTTGGATATCTATGCATCTAGCTCTTCATTCACCTTTCCCACACTTCCCAGCAGCAATCCCCCATAGAGCTAATGCTCACCTACCTGCAAACATTTTTAAAAATTGTTCTGCTTGCTGTTGTACCACCAATAATTAGAACTGTGCCTGGCACACAGCTCTCTCAAAACAAATTTGTTAGATTAACAAACGAATCTGGGGGCTGGAGAGATGGCTCAGAGATCAAGAGCACTGACTGCTCTTCCAGAGGTCCTGAGTTCAATTCCTAGCAACCACATGGTGGCTCACAACCATCTAAAATGAGACCTGACGCCCTCTTCTGGCATGCAGGCAAACATGCAGACAGAACCCTGTATACATAATAAATAATTAAATCTTAAACAATGGGTCTATCCATCAGGAATCACTGTCATAATGTAGGTGGTACAAGAATGCAAAAAAGAGCAGTCATAGGTCGAGTCCCTTCGGCACCCGTGGCACATCCCCCAGCAATGTCCTGGCTGGATGTCGGTCCCCATCCCTGTGTAGTGTGATCACAGGAAGCCTGCGGGGAGACTGTTCCTCCAGGCTCACTGAGAGACTGCAGAGGACAGAGAAACTGACCAAATGCTTCAAGGCGACCCGTGGAAGCGGGGGCATCCTCCAAGCCACCCAAGCACAGATGAAAAGGAGGCAGACAACCTTCCCAATGTAATCACAAGGCTCTGGTGCTCACCCTTGGGCTCCATACACATCCTAATACCCCAGCCTGGAAGACATCCGGGTAGAAGCATCGGATCATCCAACGATACAGTGTCTTGATTGATAACAGTGCTAAGTCATCATCCATTTGATGTCTTGCCAGTCACAAGACACCACAAGGAGCCTTCTGAAAATTATACTTCTGGTGTTTGCCTAGAGGGGCAGACACCAAATTCCATGAATTCTCAGCGTTGGAAATCTGAAGCCCATGTGACCAAGTGGCCACTCTGGAGGCCAGGTCAGGGCCAGGATACATAAGGGAGAAACGGTTGCCAATAGTGACCTGTCCCAGGTTTCTCCCAGCCATGGCCTCCTGAGGACAGTTCTCTTCCAATACTGCCCACCCAGGAGGCTAACAACACTGCATTCTGGGGCTAGCTCACCACCAGCACAGCCAGGCCCTTTGGCTCCCAGAAGCCTTATCTGAAAGCAGTGGGCTATGGTAGCCCTTGCCTGGCCAAACAATACCAACAAGGCCAGGTGGCTTAAAATACTGTGTCAGATGACAAGATGGCTCAACTGAACTTGATCCCCAGGACCCATACACTAGAATGAAAAAAAAAAAAACCAACTCTTGAAATAAGCTCTCCTCTGGCTTCCATGAATGCACATGCACGCACGAGCGCACATGAAAATAAACAAATAGAAAAATATTTAAAGTGATTAAGTACTTATATGGCCTATCCACACTGGCAGGGGTTCTAAGTAGAAGCATGCACTGACTTCACAGACATACCAACTTTTAAAAAGTAAACTACCACCTAACTATAGTAATTACACATTGAAATTGTAACATTTTGATAATATTGCAATACTAAAATTAACTTCACCTCTTTATTTTTGCTTTTTCAAACTGTGACCCAGAGCTTGGGAGGCAGAGGCAGGATGGTATGATCAGGAGTTTAAGGTTATCCTCAGCTATACAGCAGGTTTGAGGCCAGCCTGGGAAACACGACACCGTTTCCAAACAAAACAAAGACGGAGGAGACAGCTCAGTGGGGAAATACGATTGCCACCAAGCTTGATGACCTGGGTTTGATCCCCCAGGATCGACATAGCAGACAAACAGAATCCACTCCCAAAAGTTGACCTCTGACCGCCACACGTACACTGTGACAAAAGCATGCATACAAAGATAATACTTTTTTTTTTTTTTTTGAGACAGGGTTTCTCTCCCTAGCCCTGGCTGTCTGAGGGCTCACTCTGTAGACCAGCCTGGCACTGAACTCACAATAATCCTCCTGCCTCTGCCTCCCGGGTACTGGGAACAAAGGCGTGCACCACTTTTTATTTTATATGTGTATGTGTGTACTTGTATGTGCACTGAATGCTTGCAGGTGCCTGCAGAAGAGTGTCAGATCTCCTGGGTGGAGCTGCAAGCAGTTGTCAGCTACCCAGCGTGGGTGCTGGAAACTGAACCTGGCTCCTCTGCATCAAGCACTCTTAACCACTGGAACCATCTGTTTAGCCCCAAAAACAAATACATTTTTTTTTAAAAAGGGACTAAGGCAGATGTTTTGAGTTTTCAATTTCTGGGTGGCTTGTGATTATGGCTCCCTTTTTTTATTTACTTATTTGTTTGTTTGTTGTTGTTGTTTTTCGAGACAGGGTTTCTTTGTATAGTTTTGGGGCCTTTCCTGGAACTTGCTCTGTAGACCAAGCTGGCCTCGAACTCACAGAGATCTGCCTGCCTCTGCCTCCCAAGTGCTGGGATCAAAGGCGTGCAGCACCACCGCCCGGCTCCATTCTATTTCCATAGGAGAGCACAAGGCCAGACAGTTTGCAAGAGTTCTTCTAGTTCAAATCTGTGACAGAAGACCGTGGTGCCCACCCCTGAGGGCCCACAGGAAGCAGGACAGCCGGCTTCCTACGCTCTGCTTCAAAAAGGAAAAACGAGGGGGAGCTGAGATGTCTGGGAAGGGGTGCCATTGTCATTGATAATCCCGATGTCTCAAACACATCGGAGTTGAGAAGACCGCTCTCCCTGCCTCTGATTTCTCCTCTTGGGCCAATTCAAGGTGACATTGCCACCTTGCCCCTCAGGCTCTTCTCTGTCCCCATTCAACCTTTTTCTCACTTGGCATCTTGCCCCAGTGGCTTTTTTTTTTTGCAAACTTTCCCAGGACTCACCCTGGCAGCCATGTTTGGGTCAGACGGAGCTATCTGCAGAGGGCCTTGTGTCTTCTGGCCAAGAGCTGTGCGTTGTGGGCAGGCTATTGGGACTGATCGCTCCCTCTGCCACCAGCAAGATGGACGTGTGACCTGCAGATGAACTGGTTTCCCTAAGCCTCGGATCCCTGGTCTATAAAAAGGTGGAGTCCCTTTTCCACAATTTCCTCATGGCCATAAACATGTCTCTGTGGCCCCAAGTGAGGCACAGGGATGGCCATGAGTAGTAGATATGCCAGCAGCAGGGCCATCTATTGTAAGCCGTCACCCCGAAACTGAAGCCATGTAAAACAGGAGTGAAAGGTGAGTGAAACTACCCTTAAACTCTTTTACTTTTTATTTTTATGTTTTTATGGTTTTGGAGACAGGGTCTCACTGGGTAGCCTTGGCTGACCTGGTGGAGTTGACTGTGGAAACAAGGCAGGGCTGACCTCACAGAGATCCACCTGTCTCTGCCTTCTGAGTTCTGGGATTAAAGGCATGTGACACCATGCCCACCCTTAACTCTTTTTTTATTTGATGTGCTTGTCTGTTTTACACGTGTGGGTGCCTGGCAACCACAGAGGCCAGAATTGAGTATCAGATCCTCTGAAACAGCAGTTACAGACATATGAGCTCTGGGAATTGAACCTGGGTCTTCTGGAAAAAACAGCCAGTACTCTTAACTACTGGGCCATCTCTCCATTCCTGAGTTAAAATAGTTTGGGTTTTTTTTGGGGGGGGGGCGGTTCGAGACAGGGTTTCTCTGTGTGGTTTTGGTGCCTGTCCTGGATCTCGCTCTGTAGACCAGGCTGGCCTCGAACTCACAGAGATGCACCTGGCTCTGCCTCCTGAGTGCTGGGATTAAAGGCGTGTACCACCACCTGGCTGAGTAAAAATTGTTTGGAAAATACTATTTTCACCTTGTGTTCTTTTTTTTTTTTTTTTTTTTTTTTTTTTTTTTTAGGGATGGGCAGGGGGAGCTGCTTTTGAGGCAGGGCCTTATGTGCAGCTCAGGATGTCCATGAACTTTAGATCCTTCTGCCTCAGCTTCCTCCATGCTGGTGCTTCAGATCTACAACGCAAGTGTGGCCTAGTGTGGTGGCATACTCCTGCAACATTAGCACTTAGAGGAAGCCCAGACAGGAGAACGGGACAGGAGTTCAAGGTCCTTGCACTGTGCACCTCGACTCATCCTCACTGTACACATCTTCCTTCCCGCAGCGAGACGAACTTTGGCTGCATGCCTCCCACCCCCAAGCTGCGCACCGAAGAATGGAGGCTGGGTGGCTGCAGAGGCAGGAGTCAAAGCCGGCTGCTTCGTGTGTGGGTCTGTGTTAGGACAGGGGTCGGCAGTGCTGCACACGTGGGATCTGGAATCAGTGGTTCCGACCAAAGACCAGACTCCCCGCCCTGCTCTCTCTCCTTCCTGCCACAGCACCCTCCAAGCCACCCAGCTGCCAGCAGCCTCCTCACTGCCACATCCGTCCTCATCGCATCGGTCTGTTTCAGTTCCAGTGTGGCGGTTATACCACGCTATCTCCAGTGTCCACTAGACCAGCCTCCCAAACACCAAATGGATATACCAGGCACATGGTAAGTAATTGGCACATTTTAAAATAAACAAATGTCTAAATCATTATCATTTGTTCACTCAAGCAAATAAGCAAAAAAAAAAAAAAAAAAAAAAAACTATGAGCGGAAAGTTTCATCAAGTTAAAAATTCCAGACCCCCTTTTGTGCTGACCTGGACATCCAAGGTGCTGAGGCTTGCTAGAGTCTCACACTGGCAACTCTCAGGGCCAGCAGGAAGACCACTATCTGCTAAACGGCTACTTTCAGAAGGACACCTTTATCACCAGGCACATGTGGTTTCTGCAGATAGGGCAGTTGCCATCTTTCCCTCAACTCAACCACTACCCGTTCCAGAGTGCTGGAACATACCAGAAGCTCAAGACAGCAAACTCTGGGTGGCCCCAGGAAAGACTGGGGCCCAATGGCACCCTATTTCTCTTTCCTCCTCACATGTGCCTCAAGACGGCCAGTTTGGCACAAGATACCAGGACCCAGCTGAGGGGGAGCTCAAAGCCCTGACTGCAGATAGAGAAAAGGGCTATGGACTTGAAATTCCAACTCAGCCTCTGCGGCCACCAACTGAAAACTCAGCCTCAGATTCCTCCTCTGAAAAAGCACACCTTTAGTTCCAGCACTCAGGAGGCAGTGGCAACACAGGGCATACACAGTAAGAGTCTGTCTCCCTCCACCCCGCAAAAAGTCAGTGGTGAGATTGTGTGTGTGCGTGTGCGCGTGCGTGTGTGTGTAAAATCCCAGCACTTGGGGGGGCAGAGTTCAAGGCCAGCCTGATCTACATACCAAGTTTCAAGACAGCCAGGGCTACACAGTGTGACCTTGTCTCTAAACAAAACACAAACAAACAAACGAGCAAAAACACCCTACATAAAGACCCCAAACAACAAAATGAGAGTACCAAGGCTAAGTCCCCAGAGGTGTCACAGACTTAAGACACATCATGCCATTTAAAGCCCTCAGTGCCAGGGCTGGCCCCATACAGAGCAAGCACTTGGCAAGGCATGCAGCAGCCCCTCTCCACTCCAGAAAAGGGAAGCGGGGTTCAGCCACACCTCCCAACCCACGCCACCACCTGTGCTCACCTGTCCTCTCCGTGGCTGGTCTACTCCTGCATCTACACACAAGGCTGCAGCTGCCTCAGGAGCCAACAGGGACACCACTACCCAGACTCCACCCAGCACTCAGCACAGATCTACCTATTGGCCCAGATTCATGGGAACACTGGTGGGGTGGAGCAGGCGGAAAGGCGGCAGCCTGAGGACGTTGTTCCCAGTGTCTCCAGGCAGCACCCTGGGGCTCCAGAAGGGACCTTTCCAAGCCACTGCCTGCCTCACGGTGGTGCACAGAGCTCAAGATTCAGGCTCCAAATGAGTCACACACAATGCATGTGATCTCCGAGTATCCACAACCCCGAAACATTGGAAAGAAACAGCAAACCAAAGAAAAGCAAAGGGCAAAATCGGATCCAACAATTCCACTTCTGGGTATGCACCCAATGAAAGAGAAACCATGACCTCCTCCAAGAGATACGTATACACCCACATTCACCACAGAACTGGTCAGTCACAAGATCCCAAACGCAGAGGCAATCCGAGTGTCTATGGAAAAACAGAAGTGATCAGCAACATTCGGTACCCGTGTATCGTGCGCCATTGTTCAGCCACACCAGAAAACTCTGACAATTGCTGCACAGCGGATGAACATTGGGGACCATATGCTACGTGAAATGATGCAGTCCCAGAAAGATACACACTATACGATTCTACTTAAAGGAGGCACTCAGCAGCCAAGAGCACAGAGACGGAAAGTAGAAAAGAAGCTGAGGGGACAGGGTGGGCAACGGGAAAAGGAGCTGTTCAGGGAGTCCGAAGTTTCTGCTTCTTTGTGAAGAGTTCTTCAGTTGGATGGTGGTGATGGCTGAGCACTGTGAATGTACCTAATGCCCTTGAACTATGGTAAGAAAGGAGTCAGGGGGGTGGCTCAATCCAAAAGGTACCTGCCCTGAACCCTAAGAACCTGAGTTCACACCCCAAAAATCCATGTAAAAATCGTGGGTCAACTGGATAAACCTAAAAATGCAAATTTAACTTGTGGACATGGTAGTACACACCCAGCCAAGTATGACAGGGTGAGCCCCAGACCAATGACAGGTCCTATCTCAAAAAAAAAAAAAAAAAAAAAAAAAAAGAAAAAGAAAAAGAAAAAAAAAAGAAAAAGAAAAAGAAAAGAAAAAAAGGTAAACAGTGTTCCTGAAAGTGACCCAAGGCTATCTCTCTCTCTCTCTCTCCTCTCTCTCCAATATTTTTAAATGACTAACTAAGATGGAAAATATAATGTTATGATTATGTATTTTCCCATACTAAATCAGGGAGACAGGTTTGACGGTGCATGCTTGTAATCCTAGCCTGTAATTCTAGCACTTGGTTGAGGCAGAAGACACAAGTTCAAAGCCAGCCTGGGCTATATAACCAGAACGTATATTTTCAAAAAGAGAGAGGGGTGGAGGGGGATCAGGGAAATAAGAAGGAATACCCACTATACCTGAAAACATGCTGGTGCTTGGTGGCCATGAATGCAGATTAAACCCCAGTATCTCGTCACACAAGCATGTCGTTGGCTGGTAGAGGAGACGCAAACCGATACAAAGGCTTAGCAGAGCACTTCACAGTATGAGTGAGGTTAAAGCCATGCATACCTTCCAATCTAGCAATTCCAGTGCTGGGTCCACTCCAGAGTAACCTCCCTTTCACACAGACGCCCCTTCCAAGAGCACTTGTTTAACACTGCTGCTATAACAGCAGAACAGAGAACTAGTGCCAGGCAGGGAGCTGGCTAAGTAAACCGTGGTCTAGTTACACAACCAAGCACTACTTACACCAAAGGAATTCATCCATGTGCATCGATTTAGATAAACCTAAAACTACAAGTTTAACTTTTTTTTTTCCAGTTTTTTTTTTTTTTTTTTTTTTTTTTTGAGACAGGGTCTCCCTCTCTCTCTGTGTAGCCCTGGCTGTCCTGGATCTCGCTCTGTAGACCAAGATGGTCTTGAACTCACAGAGATCTGCCTGCCTCTGCCTTCCAAGTGCTGGGATTAAAGGCAATTGCCACCATTGACTAGCCCAAATTTAACTTTTATGTGTTACAAACAGATAAAGTACGGATCAGAAAACAATACTGCTTGTATTGTGTGTGTGTGTGTGTGTGTGTGTGTGTGTGTGTGTGTGTGTGTGTGTGTGTGTGTAAATTATGAGCATATGATAAAAGAGTAAAACAGAGGTATGCCCAACTTTAAGGGAAAATTAAATTCTGGACATATGAGAAGAATAGAATAGAAGATTGTGAGTGTAAATCTTTAGCTTTACACTTGTAATGTCCTGTCCCACTTTCCTTTTCCGCTCGCCTGCCTGCCTCTCTCCATCCCTCCCTCCCTCCATCCCTCCGTCTCTATGCTGGGGCTCATACCTGATGAGGAGTTTGACCCTCTTCCTCTCCCTCACCCCATTTCCTCCTTCTTTTAGATGGGAGCTCATGCACCAAGGACAGACTTGCACTCCCGACCTTCCGCCCCCGCCTCACCCTTTCTTTCTTCTCGGGCAGTATAAAGGAATTGAACCTAGGTCCTCCTCTATCCTAGCTAAGTGCTCTGCCACTGAGCTACAACCTTTTACTCCTCCACCCTTTTCTTTCTTAAAGGGAAAACAAAGTCTGATATAACGTGGGGAAATGTTCACTTTTACTAATTTGATGGTTTGGATGGTTAACACCGGTCCGTCATGTTTTTAAGGTAAGGGGCTGGAGATGCAGCTCAGTAGGAAGAAGTCCACCGGGCAAAGCCCCAGGTTCAATCCTCACCACCGTAGGTACCGGGTGTGCTACCTGGTGCCCGTTATCTCTGCTCGCGACACATGAGAACTGAAAGCAGGCAGATCAGGAGTGCAAGGTGATTCTTGCCTCCATAGTGATTTTGAGGTTAGCCTGGGCTACATGAGACCCTACCTCAGAAAAATAAAACATAAAATTGAAGTAGAACAAGGGTGTGAACATACAGCTACTCTGAAGACTATACACGGCACATATGGGAAGATACTCATCTGCATATAAAAATCCCAGCCTGGGTAGAGCTTGTCTCGCATACACGAGGTTCTGAGTTAGAGCCCCGGCACCCGAGTCAGAACTCCAAACTCCAGTATGCTTGGGGCACCATCTTCTCACCGATTCTAACAGAGGTCTGAGGCGCACAGTGACGGAGGAGTACAAGGGAAATGGGGGCCCCTTCAGTGGAACTGAAAACAGAGTCAACGTTGTGGGTAGAGATTGAGCAATATCTATCAACATCCTTGTTCCCCAAGAATCCACGGCCAGAAGTTCACTCTGCAGAGAAGTCTTGTGTTTGTACAGAGACCTGTCTATTAAGACTCTTACCGAGCACCTGTATTGTGTGTGTGTGTGTGTGTGTGTGTGTGTGTGTGTGTGTGTGTGTGTGTGTGTGTGTATGTGTTGGTTTTTGGAGACAGGGTTTCTCTGTGTAGCCCTGGTTGTCCCAGAGCTCGCTCTATAGACCAGGCTGACCTCAAACTCACAGAGATTCACCTACCTCTCTCTGCCTCCCAAGTGCTGAGATTAAAGGTGTGTGCCCCCACCGCCCGGCATCTGTGTGTACTTTATTATTGTTTTTCTAGACAGGTTTCACTGTACTGCCCACACTGTTATCATTATAACCACCCTTTCTCTTCATTCTTTCTGGGGCTGGAACTATAGGTACTTGCACAGCACTGGACTCCTCCCAGCACTTCATATATCAGCAAAAAGTGGGAACAATGTAAATATCTAGCCACACAGACCTGTTTAAATGGGTATGACGCCAGAGATCACAAACACTATGACAGCAGCTGAAAGAGAATCTAAATCTGTATGTTCTGCCATCAAGTGATTCCCTCGAGTCCAGTATTAAATTCCAAGAAGCAGGTAGAAGTGTTCTGGGTATCTCCAGATCCACTTACAGCAGAGGGTCATATTCGTGCATTCGTATGTCTGCAGAAGGCTCATTTAAATGGAAGGATGCAGGAAACAGTGAAGGAGGCAGCCTTGAAAGGCGGCAGCTCAGCAGAACAGTTTAGAATGGAGGACACATTTCTTCCTTTGGGTTTTTTTTCCCAGTTGTTTTGTTGTTGTTTTCTTTAATTTTTTAAATTTTATTTTGTAATTTAATTTAATTTTACATTCAGCCACGGATTCCCCTGTTCTCCCCCCTCCCGCCCCCCTGTTTTCTTTAATTTAAGTGGAGGTAGGATCTTACCGTGTAGTCTGGGGTGGCTCCAAACTCACAATCCTCCTGCCCCTCTGGGGCTACAGTTCTAGGACTACAGATGTGAGCCAGTATATCCAGTTGAATCTTGTATGTGGAGTGTGTGGGTGAGTGTGTGTCCGTCCATCTGTCTATCCATCCGTCTGTCTGTGTTTAAGGCAGGTCTCACATTGCACAGGCTGTGTGCACAGCGGACAGCTTTTACAAGGGCTGCAATTACAGGTGCGTACCACCACACCTTGCTTTCACACACCCGACGGCTGTTTAGCCTTTTTAACCTGTACAATATACTTTTAAATTAAAAAAAAAAATCAGCAGGAAGAAGACAGAGATAAAATAAAGTACTATAATTAAGAATACAGTGTTAGCCGGGCAGTGGTGGCGGATGCCTTTAATCCCAGCACTCAGGAGGCAGAGGCAAGTGGAGCCCTGTGAGTTCAAGGCCAGCCTGGTCTAAAAAGGGAGTTCCAGGACAGTCAGGACTGTTGTACAGAGAAACCCTGTCTTGAAAAACAAACAAACAAAACAAAGCAAAAATGACAACAACAAAAGAATACAGTGTTGGGGTCTCACATACCTGGACCTGAATTCCGGATCACCTATCGGTTAGGAGACTCCAGGCCAGGTCTTCTGCTATGTGACTGAGGATGAAAGCACAGCTCTGTCTGGTAGAGTGACTCAAAGTGGCAAAGAGCAGCGGCTGTTTGGGATTATTGCTGAGGTGGAAGCAGCTGACCTTAGTCCACAGGACATGAGTGCAGCTCCTGCCTTGCTCATGAACCTCCTCCTCCTGTTCCTCCTGCTCCTGCTCATCCTCCTCCTCCTCATCCCACTCCAAGGACAGACACCAGCACAAATACACACCGGGTACACGAACACTATCTAGGATGGAGTGTCCAGCCTTCTCTCCGATTGGCAGGCCATATGTACTGGGGCAGGGCCATGCCCAGAGGGAGAGGTTATTTCTAATGTGCACAACAACTCTGTATAGGCCAGTGATACCACACATGATAGCAAAGCTTTCTGCAAAGACCTGGGAGTACAACAGACCAGGAGTTTGCCAGAGCTCCCCGGGAGCAGCTGGTAAGGACAACGTAGCTATGGTTATCTGTCCTTCGAGCATCACTTCCTCATACTCTCACACTCATCAGAGGTTTCTGAGGAACTGACTCCTGCACCTGCTGACCAACCCTGATGCCTCTGATTCTAGGGCTGCTTGCCAGAACCCCCAAGTAAGGCTGTAGAAGAGCCATGAACAATGCCTCCCTTACCTGCTCCTCAGAAGAGCTGGTCTGGAACAACACTCCTGTCCCACTGCAATACCCCTAGGTTTCAAGACTGCAAGGGCTGGGAGGTGGTGGTACACACCTTTGATTCCAGCGTTGGGGGCGGGGGGGGGTGTGTGTGTAAGAGGCAGATGGATCTCTGAGTTCAAGGCCAGCATGGTTTACAGAGTGAGTTCTATGCCAGTCAGGGCTACACAGAGAAACTCTCTTAGGAGGAAAAAAAAAATTTGGGCACACAGCATAAACAGAAGCCCTCTCTTCCTACATACCACAGCTCCCTACATCCACGGCACTGTCAAGCGCTATAAACAGACAACTGACCCACACGTATAGAGTTTATACGTGAGTAGAGACAGACATGACAAATGGAGAAATAATGAAGGTACTGTAATGATGACTCATATTACGAAGCCGCTGACCAAAGGCAGTGATGCAGAGAATAACCAGGCAGGTCCTCTGCAATCGAGTTAGGACTATCCCTCTCAGAAGCTGGTTTTAACCAGAGATCTACACGGGATAGGGACAGAAGGTTCTGGAGCCCGCCTTTGTCGGGTGTAAAGAACAGAAACAAGCCCGATCCGACTCTGGTGGTCAGAGATAGCCAACTCAAGGATGCCATGGGTACCAGGTGAGCTAAGACCCTGCACAGGCCACCAGAGGAGCACGGGGTTGTCTAGATGTCATAAAAAGTCACGGTATTAGTAAAGGAGTGATAGCACGGGATTAAATTTTAAAAGATTCCTGGAACAATTCTGCAGCTTATGTGAGTAATTTCTTTTAATTTTTAAACCACCTCTTGTGCTCCTGCTCTTTCATTCTTATTTAATGACGAGGAGTGTCCATTTCCTCCTGCCTGAGATCACAACCCCAGGACCATATTCACACCCACACCTGACAACACAGTTGGTCAGTCTAGACAGTTCCCAGGCTCTACTGCGGGAGGGACGGGTGGGCCAACGCTGGGGAGGTCACCCCACTCTTTCCTCCCTCTCCAAGTGCAGCACCTCTGGCAGTTAGCTGATTGTCAGTGCCCAGGCTCTTGGCTGGTTCCAGCTGACGCAACCAGCCAGCTAGACCATGGACAGACCCTCATAGCCTGGGTGGTACAGGCACCAGCCCTCCGGACAGTACAAGTACTGAGCAGCCTCTTCTAGAGTAATGCTCCTTCTGCACTGAATGGCCCTCTCTAGCTCAGGCAGAGGTACCCTGACTGACAAAGAGGCTATGTCCTAAAAAAGCCTCCTGAGTTAAAAACACTACAACTCTAAAATGCATCTGATATCCATGATCTATACGCTGAACACCCTATCTTAACAACCCAGGGTACTGCTGGGAGGGCAGCAATGTTCATCCTGTGACTGTATGGCTGGCCGGGGTGCCGGGGCTGCCTTCTGCCAACATCACAAGACAGTCATCCTGCATATCACCGGGCTGGTAAGGGGCAAAATTCACAACTCTCAGTGGGCTTGTTTGTAAGTCTTCACACGCCATTATAATTCCCCTTTCCCTTAAATCAAACCTTTGTAAGTTGAGAACCCTCTGCGCTACCTACGACTCCAAGCAGATACAAGGTAGAGAACTGTGTAGTCCAAGAATGCCCACAGAGGTGAATAAAGGTTTGCTCAGAGCGCCACACCTGTTGCTGGCCGTCAGCTCTTATTTGGAAGTCCCCGGGAGCAGCATCTGCTGTCGGAAGCCCCTCCCCGATCCCGGTCATTTCTGTAGGACCCTTCTCCCCCCCCCCTTCCCCAGAATATCTAGTCAGCTCTAAGTGGACTAAAGGCCTTGAACGTTCTTGAACCCTAATTCAAGAACAAGGAAGTCTATATATCCATAGGGACAGCCCTTCTGAATTCCTAGGAAGAACTCAGGGTTAAAGGTACAGGGAAGTGTGAAAGGCGAGGCTGGAGAGAGGTAGTGCAGTGGTGTGCGAGCCAAGGCCCTCCCAGAAAGGATGTGCAGAATGAGGAAGGAAAGTCAAGCCCTTCCTTTCCTATATCAGCTTGTCTGGACATGGACACAGACACACAGACACACACAGACACACAGACACACACAGACACACACAAACACACACACACACACACACACACACACACACACACACACACACACACATTTTCCTCAGCCTAGAAGCAGATGATGAGGGCAGGGGATGATGAGGGCAGGGAAGGATGGCTAGTGTTCTGGGTGCTGCTGAAAACGACCAGGCTTTGAAGTCCTTGAACAACAGATCCTCTGGGTCGACAGGCTGGCTGGTACTCAGGTTTTCAGAGACCACCCAGGGTATCTCTTACCCACCTAGGCCCTTGTGGGGAGGGCAGACATGACTGTGTGAGCACCGGCGGCTCCGTCACGTCAAAGAACCCCGCGGCACGGGTGGCCCCTTCACCACCCAAACTTGCTTCAGTAACACCTACACTTGGCCTGCGTGGCAATAACTTGTACACACCTCTCGTACTAGCTGCTACTAAACACACACACACACACACACACACACACACACACACACACACACGAGCATCACAGGGGACTCCTACATACACCACACACAAGCGCTCACAAACACAGCTCTCATTCCTTCCCCTACCCTTTTCCACTGCCACCTACAGCGTCTGAGGTCTGCTGGGCCCCCTCGGCGGGGGAACTCTCTTCCGCCATGCCTTGGTGGTGCATGGCCCTCTGGTTTCTTCAGTTTCAGCCCTGACTCCTGCTGTTTGTTTGTTTGGCTGAAGGTCCCTGGAGCTAACCGCCAGGGAGCCTGGAGCTTCGAGGAGCAGGGAGGGGCTACATCTGCTCTCTGGGGACCTCTGGAAGCTGGATAAAGGGAATCCCTGATCCTGCTGCCTCTGTCTTTCCAAACCCAGCTTTCAAGAGGAAAGAGCACCTCCTGTCATCCTCAGAAGCAGCGGGAAGGGGGATACCAAAGGGGGGGGCTGCAGGAATATAAACAGAAGGAAGACACAGGGCAGAAGTCCTGGAGAGGCATTTCAGCCACACTAATGGAGTCCTTGGGAGTGTCCCTACAGGGCTGGAGGTGAGCCTGTGCCCACAGCCCTGCACAAGGCAGAGGTTGCTGTTCAGTGGAGGGCTCTGCCTGGCCTGACACCCACCGTTCTCCAGGACTATTCAGTCCTCTCTCTGTCTGTGCCTAATCTATATGAAGGACTGACCTCTCAGCTCCCTGAACACCAAACCTAGAAAGTTCCAGGTCCCCTAGGTTTTCCCCATTTGCCTCCCCCTACTCTCGTCCCCACCCACCCCTGCTCAAACAGAGTGTGGGCTCAAGTCTGAGGCTTCAGCATTTCCAGGATCATGCTGGCACCCAGGCCTGAAAAGGAAGCAGTTAAGGCATAAGACTCCAGCCAGTCAGTGCCTGGGGAGAGGATTCTAGAGTCTTCAGCAGATCTAGGCTATCCCACCCCCCCACCCTCACCCCCCACATACACACCATACTTCCCCCTGGAGCAGCAGGCCCAAGTTTCCTCCAGACTACCTCTGGGCAGAGACGGATCAACATACACTAAGCTCCCATCTATAAGTCCCAAATGCATGCTCAGGGTAACTGGCATCTTGGCCAGTAATACTTCTCCCTACCCTTTTAGGAACCATACTTTCCCACAGGTTGAATGTGCATGGCCTTTGCAACATTTTTCCAGATGCAGAAAAAAAAGGTTGTTTGTAAAGTGAGAGAATAAACAAAACGGGTACCAGAAAAAAAAAAAAAAAAAAAAAAAAAAAAAAACAGAAATCGAGGGACAGAGAAGAAATAGCCCAGGAGATAATCTAAAAGGCTGAATCCCCATAGGGGTGTAGGCATCCGGGTAAGGCAGGAGAAGCCAGAGATCCCACACATTCTCCAGGCCTCTTCTAGTGTTCATTAAGTGATCAGGTCCCAGGCTCAGCTCTGGTCCCCACTCCTACTCCGGGGCACACCTAGCACTGGCCAGCTCACCTGGCCTTGCTGGTCTACCAGTCCAGCTGCTCCTGAGAGAGGATATTTTCTTCCCTCTCGATTTGGACAGCTGCCGAGAAGAGAACGGGCTGTTGCAGGGGACAGGGCCACAGGTGGAGTTGACCAGCAAGCTGAGTGGAGTGGGAAGGGGCCATGGGGACAGCCTGGCACGATGCAGGGATGGGCTAGGAGAAGGAGACAGAGCCCAAAGGCAAGGGAAGAAAATGAATCACTTCTTGTTTGTTTGTTTGTTGGTTTGTTTTTGAGACAGGGCTTCTCTGTGTAGCCCTGGCTCTTCTGGAACTCACTCTGTAGCCCAGGCTGGCTTTGAACTCACAGAGATCCACCTGCCTCTGCCTCCTCCCGAGTGCCGGGATTAAAGGCGTGCACCACCACTGCCCGGCTATACGGAATCTATTCAGTTAAAGGGTGAGGTCAAGGACCAGCTTCTCAGGCATGGTTCCCAACCCTACCTGGCCTCACTCCCAAACAGGTCCCAGAGCCCCTCCTTAGCTGCCACTGACGATGAAGAGGGTCCAAGGGGAGGAAGACAGCATGGAAAGGAAGGGTACTAGACCTGGAAGTCATCCCCTACCCTCCTCTGGAGGCAGGAAATGGACTGCGGTGTCCAAACCTACCCTCTTCCCCCTCAGTCTCCCTCTCAGTGCTCTCACCAGCTGCCCTGCCTCCCAAGCCCCTTCCTGGTGTCTCCTGGTCTCCATCTCCGCCGGTACCTCCCCTGCCCCCACTCCAGTTACATAAGGGGCCTGGGAACACACAGAGGGAGCTTTGTTGTCAAACCAAATCCATACGGAGCAGCCCGCCATCAGCCAAGGCAGCTGTTCCCCATTCCCTCTGCCTTGGCAGGATTGAAACTCCGGGCAGGAAGCCCCTACACGCCTCCATTTAGGAAGATGGGACAAACACTGGCCCCAGGGCCCCTGGGCAAGCTGAATGGGTGGCCGGGGATCAGTCACCACTGTGTGGGACCATAGCAAAGAACCAGCTGCTCTCTGAGAGAGAACAAAGCCTCAGTGCAAAGCCAAGGTCACAAAGACAACAAAGAGGCAAGCTCTAGACCAGGAGCAAGCCCTGGTAAGTACCATGACCTAGGTAAGGAGTGCAGATCCACACAAATGCATGCCAGGTTCTGCTCACACACAGGCCCCTAAACTCTCTTGCACACAGGTAACCCATGCACACCCTCACCCACACATTTACAAGCACACACACACACAAAAGGTATGCTCACTGGCAGGGGGCTGGCCAGAAACCTCCTGACTCTGGCCAGCTCTCTCCAGTAGGTGCCTCTGAGGCAAGACTGGGAGCTCTGGAGAGCTGAAAGAGATGAAAGAGGGGACCAAAGGGGGGTCCAGAAAGAGAAGAGGCAATGAATCGGGACAGAGGAACCACAAGGCGGTAAGGACAGTCCCCACACTCCACCAACGCATCCTCTTCCCCCAGCCCCTCAGCTCTTGCTCTGTCAAATAGACATGGCCAGTCTAGTCTAGTCCAGGCCACTGGGCATTTCCAGACCATTCATTTTAGCTCACCAAGTCCTAGGGGCCTACCATGCCCCTGGAGAGATTAGCCTTAACAACTGGGAGCATGTAAAGCAGATGGGCTGAACAAGAGTGTGTGTGTGTGTGTGTGTGTGTGTGTGTGTGTGTGTGTGTGTGTGTTTTGCCGGAGGTGGGGGGGTGGGGGTTCAGGAATGAGAAAATCAGGGTCACACCTGAGGCTAGGCCCTGTACCTTCTCGCCCTCCCTTGGGGAGAGATGCTCTTGAGACCTTTCTGTGCTTCCATTCTATCATTTGCAAAAGGAAATATGGAGCAGTTACTGGGTACCCACTGGGTGCTAGTGCTGGAGATAGGATGATAACAAAGTCCCGACCTTCCAGCAAGTTAACACTAATGCCTACCTCTGAGGTCTCTTCCAGGGGAAGAAATGTCCATCTCACTTGTACATTGCAATGCTTGAGTGAGGCAGACACGAATATCTGTACCTCAGTCAACAGACTTCTAATCTAGAAAACCAAATCAAAAGCAAGATCTGCCTGAACTCACTTGGGTGGACAGAGGGCACAGAAAGGGCCCTAGCTCCTGACCAGCTCAAGGCTCTTCTTCTTCCAGGGCCAAAGGCAGTCTCCCTGGAATAAAAGGCCAGCCAGCTTTTGTGGCATACTACACTCCAGGCACTGAATGTTATCTGAAGTGCTATCTCATTAAGGAGTGTTAATTTCTTGGAGGTGTAAATAATGCTAACAAGGTAGGAAAGGAGGGAGACTGGGCGAGCCTACCACCTGTCCCTGTGGACACAAATCCCCTGGCTTCCCAACTCCTGCCTGCCTTTGGCTCAGCCCACACTCAGAGGTCCCCTCTGAACTCAAGCTCACAGGAATGAGATGCCGAGTGGCAGAGGGACTCAGGAAGCCTTCATGGAACACTGGTTCAAGGTGACCTGAGGGACAAAGGCGATTCAGAATGGTCATTACCCAAGATGACCAAGTCATGTGACAAGACTGGGAGCAAAGGCTGAGAAGTGACAAATCCATATGGCATGCTACCAGGAACAGGAGGAGAACACTCTTGGTGGAGATGAACAGGGGCTTGGGGGAGGGCGGATTTTTTTTCTTTAAGCTAAGAAACTCTCTGTCCCAGTTTTAGGAGAGTTTACCTGGAACCCCAGTATGTAGAAACGATACTAAACCCCTTACTCCACAGACGCCACCCAACTAAGCACTCAGCCCCCAAGGCGCCCTTCTTGGGCAAATAACAAGAAGTTGACACAGGAACAGGAAGTGAGGTTATGACTAGTCTGTGCAGAGATCTGAAAGTTATTAAAAGGAGTGACTAGCTGGACTTGGAGTGGGGAATGGGGTATGTTCTCCTAGGGAGGCTCCTGACCGCCTGTGTCCGAATACAGGACCCTCATGCCTATCCTAACACAAGATGGGCCTGGGCAGTGTAAAGACAAGCTAGAAAGCCTGAACTACATTTTCCCACTAACTCCTCAAAGAAACGTTTACTAAGCAATTATTTGCTAGTCATCATCCCAGGCGATAAGAATAAAGCAGTGAAAGCCAAGGGTAGTTAGTTAGTGGCTCACACATCTAATCCCAGCACTCTACAGGCAGAGGCAGGCAGACCTACGAGTTCAAGGCCAGCCTGGTCTGTATAGTGTAAGGCTACACAGTGAGAGCCTGCCTGTCTCAACAAACAAGTAAGTATACAGCAGTGAACAAGGCAGACAAGTTCCCAGAGTTTGAAGTTCTAACCTGCAGGGAGGAAAAGGACTTAAAAGAGTTCAGATCCATTCAACACCATGAACACACCTCCTGGTTCCTGGTCTTCCTCTCCTCTGTACGGCCTTTGTTTCTGTCAAGGTCACTGGTAAGTCTCAGTGACCTTCAGGGGCCATCAAACACATGCTTCTAAAACTTTGCATGTGGCCATCTGAAGATCCCTAGCTGGCTTCTCTCCCTGCCCAGCTGGTGCAGTCTTGGACAAGGGAATGAACAGAGGCACTTCACGCCTGTGCATTTCATTTTATAGCAAGGTAAAAAAACCACGCCTTTAATCCCAGCACTCGGGAGGCAGAGCCAGGCGGATCTCTGTGAGTTCGAGGCCAGCCTGGGCTACCAAGTGAGCTCCAGGAAAGGCGCAAAGCTACACAGAGAAACCCTGTCTCGAAAAACCAAGAAAAAAAAAAATGCATCTCTTCGCCCCGGTTCACTCGGAATCAAAGTAACTGTAGCTGTTATTTTCCCATTCCCAGCGGAATCAAAGTAACTGTAGCTGTTATTTTCCCATTCCCAGCGCTCCAGGGCCCTCCAGGCTCTGCCACCAATAATTCCAAGGATCCCCAACACCAAGGTATGCCCAGCATCCCTCCTCCTGGGCCAGGCCAGCGACCTCAAAGATGGGGTCTTTGGGGGGAGCCCCTATGGCACTGAGCCCAGAACCAGGCATCATGGAGCACCGGATGGCAGAGGTAATCCTTTGTAAACCAGACACTGCCGGGAGCTGTGACCTGGGCGGGTTCCCGGGCTCAGACACTCGCAGAGCCCCTCCCCTTCCCCACGTGTCCCGGCGGTTGCCTGAGGAGGACTTTCAGCGGCCGCAATTGTGGGGCGGCGGCCGCAATTCCAGGGAATAGGAGCGGGCAGGCGGGGCAGATGGAAGCAATTACCGGCGGGAAAGCGGAGAGGCGCGGGGTTGGGAGGGGCCGGCAGGGAAGGAGGGAGCTAGGGAGGAGAGAGCCCTGGCCTGCCTCACTGAAAGGGATGAGAAGCCCAGCTCTGGGCTAGACTTCAGTTCAGGCAGCATAGAGAGGCCCGGGTTTGTATTTCCCCCTTTCACAGTAAATCACCGTGACCCTGACATCTTTCTTTCCCCATCCCTGATGGGACTGGTTAAGACAAGCTCCAGCTAGGAAGTGGAGAAAACAGGGCTGAAAAGTGCAGGCGCTGGAAACGGGTCCCACTCCCAGCTCCACAGTTTATGAGTGGTGTGACCTTGGTAGAGTAATTTTCATCTTCCCCAGCCTGTTTCATTTACAAGCGGGCTTCATTTACAGAGGCTTACAGGGGGTGGCACAGAGTCTACTGGGCAGCATCCCCTCCCCTCCTTGGTTCGAAGTTTTCCACTAAATGGCGTGACTTTGTGTCTGTGAGCATGGGCAGGTGCACACGCCGCTGTGGACACATACCACAGCATATACGTGGAGGTCAAAGGACAATCTCAGCCTTTCCCCTTGTTTGAGACAAGGTCTCTTTGTTGTTCACTGCACATGCCAAAGCTAGGTGGCTCTCCGGCTTCTCAGCCAGGCTCCTGTCTCTAGCTCCCACCTCACTATAAGAGTACTTGGATTACAGAGGCACACTACCCAGTCTGGCCTCCCACAAGTCTAGGGGACTCACTCAGGCCCCTCATGCTTATAAGTAGCAAATGCTTTATCCACAGAAGCATCTTTCTAGCCCTAATTTGTTGGTTGTTTTTTGTTTTGTTTTGTTTTGTTTTTTTTAGACAGGGTTTCTCTGTCTAGTTTTGGTGCCTGTCCTGGATCTCGCTCTGTAGACCAGGCTGGCCTCAAACTCACAGAGATCTGCCTGGCTCTGCCTCTCGAGTGCTGAGATCAAAGGCGTGCGCCCGCGCGCCCCCCCCCCCTACTGCCACCGCCACCACCACCACCCGCCTCCTAATTATTTTTTTGAGTCAAAATCTCATGTAATTCAGGCTGACCTCCAGCTTGCTGGTCCTCCTGCCTCCAACCTCCAAAATACTAGGATTACAAGGATGAGCCACCATGTTTGGTTCTAAGTCCCTTTTCATTATAACATTATGCTTTGGTGGGAGAGGACACATTACTACAGCTACAGTAGAACTCACACCTGGAAGATTTGGGTCCAAAGCAGAAACACTGTGTTTCGGCCCAGCACTTGCAAAACTGGTCCCTGGACTCTTCAAGCTGCTTCCCTTCAAAGATGAAAGCAAGATCCTAGAGCCCCTGACTCCAGAACAGGCCTGAGCAAAGTTGCAGCCAGGAGGAAAGGACTATCCTCAAGCTCCAACCGCTCACGCTCACCAAACATCTAATCAGACCCATGCCTCACCTCATTCTTAGCAGCAGCACCCTCCTCCCTGGCCGGCCTGAAGCAGATCCCAGGGCTTCAGAATCTAGACAATCATATCAGCCTTCCGCACAGCAGCTTTGGAGGTCACAAGCTGCACTTGTGGACACCCATACCCTGAAAGCCACAGCCCAACACAACCTTTGGGTGGATCTCAGAACGGGCTGTGGCTGAGACTTGAGCAGTCTCTGAGGCCGCATGTGACCACCACCTCCACCTGCATTAGTCAGACACACCTCAGGAGTGTAGAAGGTGTCGGGGGGTGTCAAGGGGGACACTCTTCCCCTCCTAGCGGGGCTCTGAACACTCACACAGATGCGCTCAAGCTTCTCTGGGAGAGGTTGATGAAGGGAGGTGTAGGCTAATGACTATAACCTCGTCCTAGCCATTTCCTTGTGGAAACTAAAAACTTCCGGTCAAAGCCAGGGGTCTTTAGGAAGAAGGAGGGCCGTGAGGGCCGGAGGAAAGAGGGAGCTCTGTCACCCAGCACCAGCTCACTGCAGGGAAGAGGCTGCAACGGTGCTACGGGACTCCACACTAGGGAATGGAGAAGGGAGAGTGAACCCCACTTGCCCTGCCTCCGATGTCCAATATCTATCTCCCAGCGGCTGCAGCTCTGCTTTGATCAAAACCTGTAGGTTCAGCCTTCAGACCTTCCTAGGGCCCCATCCTCGCTCCCAAAGCCCGAGCCTGACAGCTTACAATTGCTCGGTACCATCTGAAGCAGAGTGGTGTCCTCTCTCCAAGGCATGGTGCAAGCCCTGGACCACTATGACAGGAGGGGTTCTCTACTTCATTGGGCAGTCTTGGAGCAGGGACTGTGAGGAGAGACCAGAGGCCCAGAGTAGCCTGCAGAGCAAGGACAGAGGCCAGCCCCGTGGAGTAACTGCAGACTGACTGGCCATGACTCAAGAGGGTGCTAAAAAGTGGGACCGACCTCTCTGTTCCTCCCTACCCAGGGAAGAAAGGAGGTTCTTCCCAGGAACTTTGACAATTCCAGAAATGGGCAGATTCTTAGTTCTACCCGGAAAAATGAAATCCCATGAGACCGAAACAGCTGGCAGGGTAGAGGGGCCAAGGCACTCCGTGGGTGAGTCACTGCTGCAGGGAAGGAGCAAGGGAGGGAAGAAGGGAAGACAGCCTAGAAGGCACCAGGGGCTTCCTCACCCCCAGCCTCCAATCCTAGGGCAACGGGGGCTTCCTCTCTCTGAGCAGCGACCCACAAGATGCCCTTCAGTCTAGAGGCTATGCAGGCAACTTTGAAAAAAAAAATGTGTATGAGTGTTTTGCCTGCATGTACTTAGGTGCACTACATGCACGCCTGGTGCCTGTAGAAGCCAGAAGAGGGTGTCAGATCCCCTGGAACTGGAATTAGCTATTCTACAGGTATCTGAGAATGGAGCCCGGGGCCCCTGCAAGACCACCCAGTGCTCTTAACCACTGAACCATCTCTCTAGCCCCAGAAGGGGGTTATTGAGACAGGGTCTCATGTAGCCTCCTTTGGCCTCAAACTTCATATGGAGCAGAAGATGACCTTGAACTGATCTACCAGCCCAGTGCTGGCATCCCATCTCCTGAGTGCTGGGATTATAGGCATGTACCACCATGGTAAGTTTAGACAGCATGGGGGATCAAACTTGACAGGTTTAGACAGCCAAGCACCTTAACAAATGCATCCTTTATCTCCCTCCCCCCTCCCCAGTACTGGGATTGTAGGCAAATGTTCCGCCACACCCCCAGTTCCTAATTTACTTTTATGACTTCGGTCTACATCCCTCTCTTTATCTCCACTATCACCTTGAAGTCTTTGGGGGCTGGCCCCAACTCCTGGCTTGCCCTGAAGGAGTGCAGGGTTTCACTAAGCAGCCAAAGGTGCTCTCTCTATGCAACAGGATAGGCCATGAGGGGTGCTCAGAGGAGGGGCAGAGGCAGAAAAAGTTCGGGGAAAGGTGGGTGGCCTCAGCTTTCTCAGAGGGCATTTGCAGGCCAACTGCCAACAAAGCAAAACATGTCGAGTTATTTCCCACACTCTAAGTAACTGGCACCCTCTAGGCAGCACTCTAGGACTGCCTGGGAAAGTAAGGTTATAGATGTCGTTTCAATAGCAAATACACAACTCTTCCTCTGCGCCAGGACTTTCCAAAGTACTTACTTTACACATATCAGTTTGTTTAAAACTTCCTGGGTAGAGGCCTGGAGGGGCCAAGTAGATTTGTAGAACTGGTCCTGCCCTGTGGTATAGGTTCATGCCCCTGTGAGAGACAACCTATACCCTTAGCCTGCGGGCAGTACTAGCCTTCTAATTCTGGTCCTGGGGTTCCAGCCCGGAGAATGAAGAACACAGCAGATCGAGCCTTATAAACCAGAAAAGTCTACCCCCCGCCTTTTTTTTTTGGACTGGGAATGGCAGACACGTTGGCATCTAGGGTCTGCCCAGAGGTCCCAGCCAGCAAGGATCTCAGAGAGGCACCCAGAACAGACATGACAAGGGTTTTGTCGTCCCGTTCCCCCCCCCCCCCCAGCTCTAGCTCAACCTATTCAGTCCTATTCCTTCCCAATGTCCACCACCCAGACAACTTCGAAGCACAGCTGCCTAGGCCCAAAGACGCCCTCATATCTCGGCTGACTCCTTAGACATAACCAGCCTGCAGTTGGCAAGCCCACCTTCGGGCTTTGCTCAGCGACCTTGCGACTCCAGCACAAGGCAGACCCTGCAAAGCTTGTCACCTCTAGCAAAGACAGCCCACATGTCCTGGACTTCAGAGGATGCTAGAGGTGGTGGACACCTATTCAGCCTGGGCGCAGGAGCGACAGGGGTAGGGGTTAGAAACTTTGCGAAGGATTGTCCTGTTTGCTCACTCCAAGAGAGCGAGACGAATCAGGCTTCCCGCGAAAATCCAGTCTAGGAAAAAAAAAAAAAAAGACCCAGCTCCCCGGGGCTGTGGCCGCCCCACATCGACCCCGTGCAGCGTGGCGTCCACGTGCCGGGCCCGACCACCTCCCCAAGCCGTGGCGCGAGGCTGGCGCCCCGGCCGCCCCGGCAGCCCCGACGCTCCCCGCCCTCCGCCGCCGCGGGGCCCCAGAGCCGGGCCGCCGCGTACTCACCCTTGCGGGTGGAGCGGGGCGGGGCGAGGTAGATCCGCGCGCAGCTCCGATCCGCTAGGCGCCCGTGCTGGCGGGCAGCACTGGCGCAGCGGCTCCGCTCGGCCCGGTCCCTGTCCCGGGAGCGGGGCCGGCCTGGGAGCGGGCAAGTCCTCCTGAAGGGGAGGCGGGGCCGGGGCTCGGGCGGGGGGCGGGGAAGGGGCCGGACACGCTTGCGCACACGGCCGGGAAGCCGACTGCCGAGAACGCGGCGCTGGAGGGAGGGCGCGCCGAGGGAGGGAGGGCGCGGTGGAAGGAGGGCGCTAAGGAGGGAGGGTGGGCGCGCGCAGGAGGGAGGGCGGGGGCGCGAGGCCCCCAGACGGCTGGGGTTGGTGTGTGGAGGCCTCCGAGGGTCCGGAGAGAAGCGCCCGGGGTGCCCGGGTGCGGGAGGCCGGATCGGGTGAGGGCAGGCCCAGGGCGAGCGCTGCCTGTGGCTGGCGCCAAGATGAGTATGCCCAACGTCGTGATCCCGCACTCTCCTGGGAACAATAAGGCCCAAGAAAGGCTTCTTTGCTGTCCCCGCGCGGTGAAAAGTGTCCTTTTCTCTCTACTGTAACTGAGCTACAGGAGTGGGAGTCCGTCCTTCCAATATACCCCCATGCCCTCATGGCAGTCAGCTGACCTAAACCGATTGGCGGGCCTTTCCTCTGTCCCAGGCTGGCCCAGGCGCCCCAAACTGCCCCCTCTGCACCCTCCCTTGTATAGCCTGCCTTAGCCTCGGATAACTTCTCAGTTTCCGTTCTTGCTGAAGGCGCCAGGCATCCTGTCTCCAGGGGAAACCCCATCAAGTCTTTAACCCTGATTCCTTGGGCTCTAGAATTGCCTGGACTCAAGAACAGTGCAGAAACCACCCCGCCTGCAGGACTGACCTCTTCAGGAGTCAGCAGCGTTAGCCAGTTTCTAGCACCAAGGAAAACCTGTGGCACCAAGGAAAGTGTCAGATCCAGTCCTTGTCCTCAGGAAGCTTACTGTCCAGCTGCAGAGAGAAGACTTAGGCTGGACTCCCTTCAAGAACCAGGCGTCACAGGATGTGACTACATTCAAGATATGAAAAACTGACAGTAAGTGCCCAGGGTTCCAGTGAAGTATCGGTTTAGTCATCTTCAGGGGAAGCTGGAGGTCTTACGTGATGGGAACCTCCAGTTCACAAGTTCTGCTTTGTAGAAACAAAATGAAGAGTCAGCTTCTAGCTTCTTCCATTGGTGACGGTTCCCACCTAAATTATACCTTGCACGGGCAGAAGCTCTTTGGCATCTCACCAAAGCCTAGTTTTATTTGAATGGTGCCTTTGGCCTGCCGGTCACGTATTCATTCAACAAATATTTATTACATATCATGTCCTGTAACTAAGCTGGGAAGAGAGAACACAATAACTCTGTCTTCTGTGTTGGGCAAGTCAAAAAGAAGAAGACGGAAGATTCCTATTTTGCAAAAGAAAAACTGCCCCAGGAGAAACAGCAGCTGCCCTGAGTGGATAGATGTGTGTAACAAGCTGATCCAAGAAACAGCCCAGCCTCCAAACTTAGCTCAGTCTTCACCAAAGTAGGTTCGAAGACAAGTTCACACTTCCTGCTAAGGACCATGGAAAAATCCTCATGCCTTTAAAATTGAGCTGAAAGGAATCGGCTTTTTTTGCTCCTGGAGACCTGAGTTCCAATCTTGCCTCTGCCACTAAATACCTTTCCTTTTCTTACTAGAAAAAGAAAAATCAATGGAAATAACTGGGCTTATTCAAAGGGCTATTGTTAGTACTGAATGAGGCAATGGAGGTGAACTTGCCCTGAAATCACAATATGATATGTATAGTTATACTCTTATTAAACATGCAAAAAAAAAAAAAAAAAAGCCAGGCAGTGGTGGCGCACACCTTTGATCCCAGCACTCCGGAGGCAGAGGTAGACAGATTTCTGTAAGTTGGAGACCAGCCTGGTCTACAGAGTGAGTTCCAAGACATCCAAGGCTACACAGAGAAACCCTGTCTCTAAATAAATAAATAAATTAATTAATTAATTAAAAAAATATAAATATAAATAAACAAATAAATAAATAAATGCAAAAGAGTACTTTTTGTTGTTGAAAAAGTATTTTTAATAAAAATACATTTTAAAATTTTATTTTACTTAGTTAACTTTTTTTTCTCATTTATTTTACATATGGACCACAGTTTCCCCTCCCTCCTCTCCTCTAGTTCCCCCCATCTCCGGTCTACCCCCTCCCTATCCATTCCTCCTCCGTCTCCAGGCTGAGTGAAGTAATCCAGCATGGGAAACAAGTTCCCAAAAGCCAGCCAAGCGCCTGATCCCACTGCTAGGAGCCCTACAAACAGACCAAGCTACACATCTGTCACACACATGCAGAGGGCCTAGGTCGGTCTCATGCAGGCTCCCTAACTGTTGGTCCAGACTCCATGTGCTCCACGAGCTCAGGTCAGCTGTCTCTGTGGGTTCCCCCATCATGACCTTGAACCCCCTGGCTCATATAATCCCTTCTCCCTTTCTTCAGGAGGACTCCCAGAGCTTGGCCCAATGCTTGGCTGTAGATCTCTGCATCTGCTTCCATCAGTTACTGGATAACGGCTCTCTGATGACAATTAGGATAATCACCAATCTGATTACAGGAGAAGGCCAGTCAGGCACCCTCTCTGCTATTGCTAGGGGTCATAGCTGGGGTCCTCCTTGTGGATTCCTGGGAGTTTCCCTTGCACCAGGTTTCTCCCTAACCCCAAAGAAGAATACCCTTTTAACTTATAAAATGCATTCCAACCACAACCTCCTAGCCTATCCCAGTCCTGATCATCTACTTTAGGTCACTGTGTATTTATGACATTTCCCTTCCACTTCCATTTTTTTAAAAGATAGTCTCACTATCCTGGCTGACCTCAAACTTGTGATCCTCCTGCCTTAGCCTTCTGAGAACCAAAATTACAGGTGTTCCACCATGCCAGGCTTCCCGTTCAGTTTCTTAACAGTATAGATAGAAGCTGAGTCAGTAATCTTTAAAAAAGCCCCTGTGTCTTTGGTGGAAGAGAAAGGAGCAATTCTCCCTCACCCAGGGGGAAAAAAAAAGGTGGGCTGCCTGTCCTAGAACTCGCTTTGTAGAAGACCAGGCTGGCCTTGAACTCACAGAGATCCGCCTGGTTCTGCCTCCTGAGTGCTGGGATTAAAGGTGTGTGCCACAACCACCTGGTGAGGGGGAGCAATTCTAATACACAGGTACTCTTTCATCCTAGACCCTGGGTTCTAGGTCCTCACCAATCCCCCTGCAAACCCTTAACAGGACACTACAAGCTGCTTACCTAGAGGCAGGAGGGTAACAATCAGGGCTCTGGCCTGGAGGGACTGTTCCTCAGGTTAGCTGTGCCGAGGTGGCCTGAGACGACCTTCAGAATAACAGCAGGGAGTCCTACTCAGCTGGTGAACATACCACCTCCAACCCCATGCCTTTGCCTCCTTTACCTCTTCTGTTCTCCTACAGTAGACATGGAGAACACCTGACTGCTGGAACAACCATGGGACTCTCAGAGGGAGGAGACAGAGGAGGAGGGGTGTGAGAAGGGGCAGGTGCATCTGGGCCTGGGAAGCTCAGTCCCCAAGGCTCCTCCTGGACAGGCAGCTGCCTGAGAAATGTGCCTGCCAGACTTCCGGCTCCTGTCCGTCATATGTGCCACGTTCACATCCTGCCTACCCGGAGGAAGGGACAGCAAGATACCGTTTGAGGAAGAAATAAACCCAATAAAGCATCTCAGCCGCTTTTAAAAATAGCAACCCCAGGATGGTATTTCAGCTCCTATTTTTATCAGATTTATATGGCTGGACCATGGAGCTCGTCTGTTCTCAGGGATCTTAGTAACAGGGGACATCTCTATTGTAGTATTAGAAACCTGCCAGGAAACCGAGGCTAAAATGCATTTCAGGAACTTTTAGGTTGGAAGAAATCCCAAGAAGTCATTGCATGTGGCCCTGCCTATTTTTAGGGACGCAATCAATTAACCACAGTTTGTGACTTTTTCCCTTAAAATCTAAGCTGGGTAAGCTGAGGCAGGAGGATCATCAGAAGTACTAGGCTGTGGTAGTCTGAATTTACATAATTGGCCCTCATAATCTCATAGAGAGTGGCACTATTAGGAGGTGTGGCCTTGTTAAGAGTAGGTGTGGTCTTGCTGGAGGAAGTGTGTCACTGCGGAGGTGGGCTTTGAGGTCTCATATATGCTCAGGACTTACCAAAATAGGATAATGAAATTATTTTCTCTGAATTTGTCAAATACAAATGGACTAGACATTGTTTAGGTATTTATTACTTGTATATATTGTATATAGTTATTGTACTTTTGTATATAGTTTTTCTTTTGTTAGTTATAACCTGCCCAGTGTCTCAGTTGACTTCCTGTTGCTTGCAAGATGTAGGATTCTCAGCTACTTCTCCAGCACCATGTCTGTCTGCACACCTCTATACTCCCCACCACGATGATAATGGACTGAACCTCTGAACTGTAAGTCGCCACCTCAATTAAATGTTTTCTTTTATAAGAGTTGCCGTGGAAATGGTGTTTCTTCACAACAATAGAAACCCTAAGACATAAGCCAACCCAGATTATAGACCATGTCTCAAAAACACCTGGGCATGATAGTACAACACTAATAGCATTGAGGATGCTGTTTGTCATGGCCTAATCACCTCCCAAGGGCCCTGTTTCTAATACTGTCCCCTGAGATGTTAGAATGTTAACACATAGAGGCTATAGCAAGTATCTAGCCCCCCAAATCATTCCTTCTAGATCACTTTCATGGCAGAAAAATAGCTAAAATTTTACTATGCTTAAAATATTTTTAAAAACAACTATGCGTATAGATGCCATGTAAGTGCCTGCAGAGACCAGAAGAAGGTGTGGGATCCCCTGGAACCAGAGTTACAGATGGTGTGAGCTGCCTTATCAGTGCTGGGAATCAAACCCAGGTCCTCGGGAAGGCAGCCAGTGCTCTTAACCAGTCATCTCTCCAGCCCCTCAGCCAGCCATCCTTTTATTGAATCCTCACATGGAGTAGGCATGGTTGTCACCCTATTTTATGAGCAGCATGTAAACTGCTCCAGAGTATACTTGTGTATGGTGCAGAGTCTATGTTGGAGCCACCAGACTGCTTTGCTTCCCAAGCCCAGAGGAACAGAGCATTACCATTAGGGCTGGAGAGTTAGTTCAGTTGGTAAAGTACTTTAATCCAGGGAACCCATGTTGAAATGTGGAATGTGGTGACACATATTTGTAATCTCAGGCAAAGACAAGTGGCTTGCCAGTGAGTTATCAATTAGTTATCATTAAGTTCCAGATTCTGCCTTCTTCCCCTGAACTTTTTTTTTTTTTTTTTTTCCAAGAGAGGGTTTCTCTGTGTAGTTTTTGGTGCCCGTCCTGGATCTTGCTCTGTAGCCCAGGCTGGCCTTGAACTCACAGATCTGCCTGGCTTTGCCTCCTGAGTGCTGGGATTAAAGGCCTGCACCACCACCACCGCCTGGCTTCCCTCAACTTTCTTTTGAGGAAAAATGTTGGGATGTAGCTCAATGGCAGAATGGTTGCCCAGTTTGCATGAAGCCATGAGTTCAATCTTTTGGGCTGTTTAAAAATATATATATGGGGCTAGGAAGATAGCTCAGAAGTTAAGAACACTGGCTATTCTTCCAGAGGACTCGGGTTCAATTCCTGGTACTCATACGGTGGCTCACAACCATCTGTAAATACAGCTCCAGGGGATCTGACGTCCTTCTGGCCTCCAAGGGCATAGCACACACATGTACACAGACATACATGGAGGGAAAATACTCATACAGTAAATTTTAAAAATGTAAAAGTATATATGAAAAAATATAAGTACAGATGTTTTTCTTGATATTCTCTAAGCAAAGTAGAATAACAAGTGTTTACATTGCACATTATAAGTAATCTAAGGCGACTCAGCATAAAGGAGGATTTGTATTGACAATATTATACCACCTGAGATACTTAAACATCTGGGGTTTGGGCCTCAGGGTGTATGCCCTGTAGTCAAACTCCCAAGGACACGTAGGTAAAGACTATTCAAATGGCCTGGGTAAGGCACTATCACAAGAGAAATGTTTTCAAATATTACTTTGCGTGTGATTGTTTCTTGATTTGTTTCTCATTTTTAGAGCGCTTTATTCCACAGGGACATGCAAAATGGAGCTTGAATATAATCTTTCTCTTGACTTTGCGCTGACAATTTTGCTCTATGAGGAGGCTTTGGAATATAGAGAGAAGACAAGGAACAATAGCAGCCATGTGTCCTTTGCTTCTCATCTCCAACCAGGCCAGGAAGAAAACAACCAAGCATTGGAGGCTAAAAGCCACTTGTGGAGGTGTCCCCGATTTATCCGGGAAGGGTGACATCTGCCATTGTCCCGGCATGCATGTGAAGATCTCATTGTAAGAGCAGGGCTGCCATTTGCAGTTGGTCAGGGGAGCCCAAGAATAATGTGCCCTGCTCAGGAAGCTCTGTCCCAGGAGACAGGACATTGAGCTCTGAAGTGACAGGAGGAGGAAAGCCTGAGGCAGAAGGATGGCTGTCACTCCACATTGCCCTTGTCTGGGAACTCAGGCCCAGCTCCATTCCCTACATTCACCAAATTTAATGAACATATTTCTACAGGCCCTTGGGCAGAAGTTTCAGCTTCCTGTGGCTCACATTCACCTTGTAACAAGGCACCAAGAGTGTTTTTCTGTAAAATAGAGGATGAGAGCTCCATGAAATGATTTGCTATGCAAATGTCAATTGTCACAATGTTGATTTACCTTAAACTCTGTTTTGCCCAGTCAGACAGAATTCCAGGTGCTGGGAAGCCAGAACAGGAAGATGTTCTTACCTTCAAGGTCCTCTCAGTCCAACAGGAAAGGCAACAAACCAACAGATACAGCAAGAATGGAGAATGGGGGCAGGAGAGATGGCTCAGCAGTTAAGAGCACCGGCTGTTCTTCCGGAGGTCCTGAGTTCAATTCCCAGCAACCACATGGTGGCTCACAACCATCTGTAATGAGATCTGGCACGCAGACAGAACACTGTATACATAATAAATAAATAAATCTTTAAAAAAAAAAAAAGAATGGAGAATGGAAAGAGGCCAAGTATGTGAAGATATGCAGACAAGTCACGTAGGAGAGTCTGTCATTAAAGGTTACCCCATAAAGACATAAAGGGCATTGTTAGGATCTCAACACCACCAGACTGCAGCCAGGCTACCTGGCAGGAGCCTCAGTGGGATGAGGCATTGGGACTCGAAGATGGGAGTCGGGTACTGGGGTCTAGGGGGAGAGCTGCTATCATCTTCTTTGGTGGACAGTGCCTAGAACTGGCTGACTCTGAAAAGACCCTTGCCAGACCTCAGGCAGAGGTTGGACCAGTATGAGAAAACTAAGTAGTGAGGCCTAGAGGACATCTCTGTGAGATATCAGGTAAATAAAGTATATACCACTATCCCAGGCAGGTACCTCCCTGCAGAATAAGCCAAAAGGAAGACAGGATTGGTTAACAAGAGTGGGGAGCCAGAAAGTCATCCAGAGCACAAGTCTATGCCCCAGGGAGGTATACCTGGCCTTTCCAGATTTAATTACTACCCTTGTAACTATAACCCCTTGACCCCTCTAGCTTGAATGAGCAGGCTGCTCCCTCCCTGTAGGTTGTATATCTAGCCATCACCCCACCCCATACAAGCCAGACACAGTGATATTATGGCATGTAACACAAAAGTCAGCCTGTGTGGGAGCCTGAACCGACCGGTAGCCCAGTTGGTATGGGGGGCGGGGCAAGGTGCAAAGAGTGATGTGGTAGAGGTGTTGAGTGATCTGGAGAGAGGCCTCATCTGGCACCTCTGCAATGTATTTCCCACCCACAATGTCTCATTCCCCCGAGGCTGCAGGGCACATTTAGTGCCATTTGCTTTCAAAGAGGAGGTCGCTTTTCTACCCTGGTACCTGGAAAAGGAGCAAGTGAGACCCAGGAAGCAGCCCTGCAAAAACTGCAAGCAGCTCTAAGAAGAGATCTCCACCAGCCTCCTCTCCACAAACACTCAGCATTGGCACATAACCCTGTGCAACAGAGCATTTGCTTTCTGTTCAGGAAACCACTAGTCTGCGTGGCAGCCATGAAAAGGTCTGGCCTACACTTGTAACACACACACCTGCTTTGGTTACCACCAAAATAACTGCAAGTCCGTGTGGTGGCTGGATACATGCCTCCACCTGGGGTGCTCGAAGAACTGCAGAGAAGGCTGGGCTAGGACAGCAGTAGCTGTCCTGTCTCCCCCGGACTTGCTGGAGGCTAGAGTGGCCGCAGGTGCTCTGACTACCTGCTCCAACCCTCTTTTTATAGGGAATCCCTTTCTCGGGCACTAAGGTCCAAGGGCTCTCCACCACAGGCAATGTGGACCTGGAGCAAGTGACAGATCAGGGCCACCTCTGAGGGCGCTGAATCATGCCTCCTGGTTCTCAGACTAGGGGATACAGAGTCACAGCCACCCCTCTCCCTCATGCTTCCCTCCTAGTCACTTCAGAGTCCAACATCCTGCATCTGGGGAGGGAGCTTCCAGAACAGGGCACATATCTTTAGCCTCCCCCTACCCCACAGTAAACACTGGCTCTGCTCTGGCAGTACGATACAATTGTCCTCTGTGCTGGAGAGTGACCTCACGGTGCTCTCTGTGGCCCTGTTCTGCTGAACAGTAGCAGATGTCACTCTTCTGAGGTAGGCTCCTGCCAGCTCCATAACTGGCCATCAGCCTCTGACACCCCGAAGTCCGTTCCTGGCCTCAAGATTCCGTGAGGCAAAGCTCTGTCACAGCCTGGCCCCTGGGCCCTCCACTGCAACCAGATCATTTTGCCGTGACAAGTGTTTTGAACTTTCCGGCTGCCCCGCATGACTTTGTTTTGTCTTCCTTCCTAGATAACAGACCCAAGGCCAGGGACATGCCGACCAAGTACTGTACAGAAGCAAAGGCAGGCTTCTGGGGTTTGCATCATCTGCTTCTCGGGAAAACGCTCCCCATTCCAGGCATCAAACCCCAGCCCCCTCATCACATTGATCAACAGCCCTGACGCACACACAGGGTGTAACCTCATTACTGGGGAGGGAAGAAGGAAGTGGCATCTAAAGCCTCCACAGACTATTTCTGGAAAGGTTTTGAATTTGGTTTTTATGGGTGGGAGTAACGTGCCCAAGAGGAGAGTTGGCGAGAGAGGAACACAGCAGTAGAACCGGAGGCGAGCAGTGCAGACTCAGGACAAAGGAGTCGACAGGTACAGAGAGCATGGGGAGGTGGAGGAAGTCCTCGAACCTTCCAAGAGGCTGTGACTCACTGGCTGTGGTGACACCCTGAAACTTTCCACCCTTCCCAAGATGTCCCTACCAGCTCTGCCCACTCACCTTCCCTACCACTTGTCTCCCCTCCACCCACTGCCTCTGCCAGGCTACACCATCGGTCCTCACCAATAAGAAAGTACTTTATTCTCCTGTGAGGAATAAAACAGTACAAAATACATCATACACTTGACCTTTGCTGAAAGGCCAAGAAACTACAAAATACGTTTCAGGAAAATCCCTCGGAGATAAAAATCCAGCCCACACTACCCCAAGCCCGGCCCACTAGTTCCCCTCTCTTCAGGCACTCTCCGCAACTCAGGGTCGCTGGCTTCCTTGCAGGAGCTGAAGCAGGGGGTCATCGGTCCTAAGCGCAAAAGTAAGAGTGCGCCGTTGATAGTGCTTGGGGTCACACTCCAGGTTCTCGATGACCTCAGCCAGCAGGTGTGCCCGCTCCACCCCTGAGCCGGGGGTCTCGAAGCCCAGGGCGGTGAAGTGCACGTGCAGGTGATAGTACGAGGGCAGGTAGTGTAGGTACACGCGCAGCCGGTCTCCCGTCACCTGGTAGCGCTTCTGGATGGCTTCCTGGTAAGGAAAGACGGTGGCGCAGGGTCATCATGGGGCCGGGCAGCCAGCATCCCGTCCTCTGACCAACCCCACTGGACCCCTTACATCCTTGCTACAGCTGGCCTGGGAGGGCTTACAACCCCCCTCCCCCGCCAGCTCTCTGCCCCGCCTGCCTTCCATCCTGGTCTGCTAAGAAGCTGAAAACCGTGGTGACAAGCAAGCTGAGACACCCCTCAATGGAAATGACTCTCAGTCAGTCGCCCCAGAAAACATGGGCCTCTTCCTTTGGAAGTCCAAGATGTCCCAGCTCCTAAGGTCAGCCCAGAGCCCCGGGACTGGAGACCTGTAGCACCTATCAATCTTGAAGCAGGCAGGAGGAAGCATCCTCTTGGGATGAGGCTATGTGGAGATGGGGCTGTGCTCAGAACTTGGTGACAGGGAAAGGATGCAGGGAGAGATTTCAGGGAGGGCTTGCAGGCCTCAGCAGGGCTCCTTGTGAAAGAAGAAAGTACTTCAGTTGGCTCCGGTTCCCTTTCCCACCTCCACCTCACTCAGAGACAGAAAGAGTCCTACCAACCCCAGAGTTCCCTCAGAAGAGAAAACCACTTAGGCCTCTGTGGGCTCAGAATTTAACCCCAAATCATACTCTGCCTTTGGTGCTACCAGTGGAGAATCACAGCAGCAGGGTGAACTGGGGGAGGGGGGGGGGTCACTTTCTGGGATAAGCAGAGCTGATGGGCAGGACAAGGCTGCCCACACTGCCAGGGCAGGGAAGTGAGACCCAGTTCCTCCCAGAGAGAACACTCCTCTGTGCCACTGTCTCTCTCCAAAGGCTACTTCTTGAGAGAAACCAGTGGCTCCGAAAAGGAAACGCCAGCCAGAGAAGGGCTCCAGGGGGAGAAGGCAGTTAGGGCACAGGGGGGAGGGAGGCAGTATCTAGTAAGCACCTCAGTATTGTCCTGAAAGGGGCAGAGTGCTTCCTGGCTAGCCAGTCTCGTGACTGTTGGCCCTGAGAGGACAGGTGCCTTTACACATTTCAGAAAAAAGGCTAAGGCTCAGCTTGTACAGTAGTGGTTTCAAAAGGAATCCCAACAGACCCTGAGGTCCAGGGACCTCAGAGGTGAAGAAAGTGACCTGTTCAAGGCCCTGAGGTAGTTAGGACCACAAACCCAAGCTTCTAGCCATTCTTCTCTCACCCTCTCCTGCCCCGATGGCTCCTTTCGCTATCCCACAATGTCCCTGATAAAGTAGTACCTCCGGAAGGAACATTAGGTGCTGCAGAATTAGCCTGCCTTCAGTCTAGGTGAGGAGGTATGTGCATCTATACAAGTCTTGTGACCAATATCCAAGGAACTTGTCCAGCACAAGGTAGTTGTCATGAACAAGACAGGTGACTGGGCTGGGAGGGACCCAATCTGTGGGGAAGAGGAGCATCCTACATGGGACCTGTAGACAAAGGCAGGGGAGGGCAAGTCTGGGGCAAGGAAAGGTAGATAAAAGAAGAGCTGGAGTGTTGGGCAGGACCACCTGAGACCCAACCTAGTGAGTTCTAGTAGTGTTCACGACTGAAATCCAGATGGACTTTGAAAAGAGTGAGGAAAAAGACCCAGGGGACACACTGGAATCTGCTAGAAGCCTGGGCATTGTGAAGCAACTCACTTGTCCTTCCCGGAGAATGTTCCTCAGTAGTGGCAGGTGCTCTGGAGTGAGGTCCCGAAGTGATTTGATACCCCGGCGATGGCAGATGGCGATCAAGTACAGGTCATCAAGCTGTGCAGACACCAAAACAGGACAGTGCTAGGTTCAGCAGGGAGGCTACCCGCCAGGGCACTCCTACCCACAAGGCCCATCCAGGAGACCCTACAGCAGGACCAGTGAGCAGGTACTATAGGTGTCTGTCTGCCCTGGATGACAAGACCAGCTGAAGAACAGGATTTCTGTGTATTCTTCCTGCTAAAACATCTTAAGAAGTAGGTCTGGTGGTACATGCCTGTAATCCCAGCACTCAAGCAGAAGGACTGAGAGATTAAGGCCAGTCTGGGCTATACAACAAGACCCTTTCTCAAAAAGTAGAAAAAGGGGGTTGGGGATTTAGCTCAGTGGTAGAGCACTTGCCTAGCAAGTGCAAGGCCCTGGGTTCGGTCCTCAGATCCAGGAAAAAACACAAAACAAAACAAAGAAAAAGTAGAAAAAAACCGAGAAAGAAAAGAAAAAGAAACAAAAACAGAAACAAACGAAAGTTTATCTCTCAAAAAAAACCAAAACAATAAAATTCATCCTCTGGGAATGTCTACATACTCTACAGAGTTGACAGGGAGAGACGGGCAAGTTCGGAAAGAGGCAAGCACAAGTCTTTGTCCCGAAGAATTTACAACTTAATCCATGTCATTCTACTGTATGAAATAAAGCATGGCAGCTTTTTTCCTCCTGTGGTACTGAGAACAGAACCCAGGGTCTTCTGCATGCCTCTCACAATCTCTATTGGTGAGCTACTTCCCCATGACATAAAGGAACCAACACACAAGAGCGAAGAGACCCCAGCTAGCTGGGTGATCCAGAAAGCCCTCCTAGAAAAGGCCGGGCAATGGGTCTAGAGAGAACTCTGACAGCGAAGGCTCGGGGAGGCAGCTGAATGTACACAGAGCCAAAGGTGCACGCAAGGGTGTGGGGGACACGTGGAGGAAAGGAGGCCAGGGGTCCGTCCGCAGCGAGTGCCACAGCAACTGTCAGCTCTTTCTCTCTTTCCTATCTCAATGGTTCACAGATAGGCCCTTCCTGCAGTCCTTCCTGTAAATGGTGCCTGGCTGAAAACCTGGAGGTCACAACAGAGCACAGAGCCCGTGTCAACAAGATCTTGTGCCAGAGAGCAAATAAACTCTTTCTCCAGCCCGGAAACCCTTCCCACACCCTCCCTGCTCCCCAAACCTTGGCCTTGCTTGGTTATCACAGCCATGTGCCAGGCCGAGGAGTGAAGTCCAGAAAGAATCCAATGGCCCCTAGTCCTGAACTCTGACCTGCTAGATTCCTCAAGGAGATGATTTGGAGACCATGAGTCACCCAGCCAAATCCCTAAGAGCCCTAACTTGAGAACTGGGAACGAGAGCATCCATATAATGCCTGGTGTCCAAGTATGTCATTCTCTTCATGGCAGTCATTCTTCTCACAGAGTTCCAAGAATCTGGGCTCTGCCCCTCAGCTGCTGTCTGTGCTGTGCTCATTAGGCCTTTCTTTACAAAAGTCCCATCTGGACCCTCCCTGCATGTCTTGTGTCCAGGTAATGTACCTTCACATTAGTGAGCAGACCAAGGGGAAACCAGGAGACACAAGCGCTTGATGTTGGGCATGTATTTTGGCTGTAGGATATATTACTGTCATGGGACACTCAAAATAACAGAGCACTTGTTTTAAATGGTATCAGTTAAAAAATCCCAAACGCCACGCTAAACAGTGTCTCTCCTCTACTGGCATGGAACGAGGCATGGAGCCTGGGCTGAGGGTCAGCTCGCAGGCTGGGCGTGAGAAGGAGAAGGAACCATTCTGTGACATGACTCATGATGAAAGGTTTTCTGCAGGCGGCCAAAGATTCTCCTGGCACAGAGGAATGCGCTGAGAAAAGCTAGACAAGAACAGGTGAGGCTTCAGACCAGTACTCCAGAAGGTGGCTCATTGGTCATGCTGGGGAGACTTTTTATAAAGCAGGATGGGGGAGGGGAGGGGAAATCAAAGTCAGTTTTCTGGCCAAGGGCAAGACTGGGAATGGCAGGAGTATTAGCCTTATCTTAACCCCTAGGGACTCAAAGGAAGGATTCCTGGCCTGAGGACTTTAGGCCAAAAAGTTTAAGCTGTGTGAACTGAAAATGTATTATATGTCCATGCATATATATTTATAGTTGTGATATACAAGGGTTACTTCTGGAAGCTAAGAAGAGGTGACAGGTGGTTTCTGAACAAGGGGCTCTGAGGAATGTGGAGTGAGGGAACCTACCCTTCCTTCCCAGCCTTTGTACCAGATATACTTTATCACAGGCATGCAATAACAACAAAAGAATCGCAAAAGAACATATAGGCAATCTCTCTCTCTCTCTCTCTCTCTCTCTCTCTCTCTCTCTCTCTCTCTCTCTCTCTCTTTCCCTTGAGACAAGGGTTTCTCTGTGTAGCTCTGGCTGACCTGGAACTCACTCTGTAGACCAGGCTGGCCTCGAACTCATGGAGAACCACCTGCCTCTGCCTCCCAAGTGGTGGGATTAAAGGGGTGCGCCACCACTGCCTGGCATGTAGGCAATCTCTTAATAGAAAGAACTTAACAGAACTGTGGTGGCACACAGTCCTCATGAAGGCTGGGGAATCACAAATTTGAGGTTAGCTTGGGCTAGAGATCAAGACATTGTATAAACTAAACAAAGAAAGGAGTAGGTGGAGCATGACCTAGGAAGGCATAACCTCTAGCACACCAGACACTGGCTACATATTTGTTGAAAGGATGAAAGCAAGAACAAATAAATACAACCAGGGCCACCTGTTTGGGGACAATAAACATACTTCTAAGGCTAGAGAGAGCTCATGGCTAGAGCTCTTGCCTACTGTGTATGGCCTCTTAGGTTTGACTCTCAGCAGAAAGGGAGAGGAGGAGAAAGAGGAGAACAACGTTTCCAGGAGACGAGGCAAGCGAGACTCAAGGGTGCCAGGAAGGATCCTCCATCTCCTTGATTCTTCCTTTGACCCTTCCTTTGACCCCAGAACAAGAGTCAGATGCTCAGCTAGGACCCGTCTTACTGCTGGGGACGCTGCCAAGTTCTCAGGGAGCGATGACGTTCACCGCTGTCACAAGTCAAGGAGCTGAGGCACTGGATAAACTATGGCCCTGTGAACACAACTAAGGAGAGGTTGGGAAGGGCCAACCTTCACTGTGAAGCCAGGTGTAACACTCGAGGTGGCCCTCCCCTACTCCTGCAGAGTGGAGTCCCAGCCATGTAGCTGGGCCCAGTGCAGTGTCCACAGCCTTCCCTACCTTCAAGAGGACAGGAAGTGGGCGGCTCTGCCGGCAGGCCAGAAAGATGCCTGACAACCCTGGGCAGATGCTGGTGATTTCTGGTCTCTGTGCCACCGGCTCAAGCGCACTCAGGGTTTCTGTAATGGAAGTGTACGAGTCTATCTTGATGTCTCTCTGTGATCCCTAGGCTGTAATCTCCTTGCAGTCCCAAGCACTTTGGTCTTCAAGAGTCCCATGAGGCAGTTCTTCCTGTCCACACCTACTTCCCATGACTAACCAGGCTTTAACCCGGGATTTCCAGGGGAAGGCTGCCCAAGGGGACACACAGCCTACCGCCATGGAGGCAAGCATCCCCCACTCTACCTTTCCGCTAAGAGCAGAGTCAGAAGAGGCTTTAAGCTGATCCATGGAAGCACAAGTGGCTGCCCAGGACAGCTATGCACTGTCAGCTGGAGGAGCTCAGGCCACTCCTTAATGGATAACAGTGGTCAGCGCTGTAAGGGAGCAGGGCCCCCAAAGGCAGGCAGGCAGGCCAGCAGCTTGGAGGCAGGAGCTTAGAGGTCGGAGTGCTCCAGCACCTGGTGTTTACCTGCTGCTGGTTCCACTTGAGGTCTGGGATGAGGACGAAGCCATCAGAAGGGTCTGGGTTCTCAAAAACAATCCGGTCAGCTTCAGCCTTCTTGTCAAGAATATTATACACCCACTGGAAGGAGAGAGAGAAAGGGTTTACAAATTCACTCTAGCTGACTGGGGCCTTCCAAGAACAATGCCCCCACTATAAAAGGCTACAAACTCGGGATGTGCAATCACTGGCTCTGGAAGACGATCCACTCTGGAATCCTAGCTATCACTGTTACCAGTGACACAGGTCTCTGCAGCTCAGATGGGGTTGGGCCCTTCAGGTTTCTCCTGGTCAACATAGACAGCCACACCCCCTCCCTGCCCCTGTACTGACCTGTCTAGTGCCTACCAAAGCAGGGGAGACACTGTATATCCATAGACCAGTCAAGGAGGCCAAGAGCATAGAAGTTTCTTTTTGTAACGGCAGCCAGCCACAGTGCAGTAAAGCCTTTGGTTCTACAGGCCAATGAGTGAGTGAGAACTGTCACTTGGAGATACTGAAAATACTATGTATCAGCAGGCCTTGTTGATGGGCCCCCCAAGTCAAAGCAAAACAGAAAGTCACACAGACACAGGAGGTTTCAATGATACTCTCACGGGATTTCCAGTCCTCTTACTACCTTTTGATTAGTAGACGACAGTCTTTGGAGGACCCTTCCCTAGTCCTGAATAGACTCCAAGGACATCAATGTACAGTTACATCTTGGGAAGTGTGTAGGGGGGACCTTTGTGAGGAAACCAGACTTCAAGAAGGTTAGGCTGAGGGGCTCCCAAGTTCACAGCACTCAAGAGCCCAGGAGCCTCTGGTTCATCTCTGTTTCCCTAGCTATAAGAGCCCTTTGCACCCAGGGGTACCCCACATCCAAAAGACATGGCTGCTAGCAAATGGGGTGAAATGAACGACTACTCCTTTCTCCAAGACAGAAGGACTTCCAGGTTCACGAATAGAGGAGGCAAGGCCTTGAAAATCCTCTCCCCACTCTCAGAAGTGCTGGCATAGGCAGTGTCCCCAAAGGCCAAAAGCAGGGGGCTGGCCCGGGGTCTGTACCCAACTAGTCAGTACCCAGCTGGAACAGGGGCAGAGGGAAGAGGACATCCGCTGGAGACACCTGGGCTTCTGGGGTCCCAACAGTTATTCAAGGAGACACTTCAGTTCAGAGGGCTTGCAGACCCCACTAGATTTCCAGGACAGACCAATGAATCAAAGGGCCTCCCTAGAACAAGCCAGGATGAGCCACTTCCTGGAAGGTGTCTGGAGAACACTTGTGAAGGGACCAGCTTGCACACAGCAGCATGTTCCCTCCCAGATCCTGGATGAGGAACAAACCACATCCAAACATCTATTTTCACAGAGAGATTCTTTATCGAGAGGGCAAGCAAAGTGGGTGATTTCTGACTCAGGCAGAAAACAGCAGCAAATGACCTTGCAGGTGTGTGTGTGTGTGTGTGTGATTTTTAAGAGGAAAAAAAGGACAGATCTGTGTTAGAATGGGCTAGGATGTGATGGTTTGTTTTGATTGGGCATGTTAATTAGGGTAGGCAAAAAGAGAGCTTTTGATTGTTAGACTTCAATACTTTGATAGCTGGACCTTGGTAATCAGGCTCAGGAATGAGTCTGGCAAGAGAAAGTGTCCAAATAAGGGAACAGACCTTGGTGGCTAGCTTTAAGGATGTAATCTATGGTTTGCAAGGGAGAAGGAAGGGGGAAGGGCAAGGCCTGCTAGCGCCATGTTTGCCATGCCCAGGCTGCTAGCGCCCTTTAACTCGGAGATGGCTTCTTCACAAATGCCTGCGGCTGAGCCACACACAAGCTAGGGTCAAGATTCTTCCAGAAGCATTTCCTCTGCTACCAGAGACATCTTTGGAAGAAAAAGGGCCAGCAAAGCTAACTAAAGCCTCTCAGAAACGGGAAGGAGGGAGACCCCGGCGACTTCTATCATGGAAAGTCCTGGTGCACCTCACAGCTGGCCTCTAGGACTATCCCTTGCCCAGAGGCACACACCTCCCAATGGAGAGCAACACATACTGTCACAAAGCACAAATGAGCCCTGGAGCATGACAGCGTGTCCTCAGCTGCACTCTGACTTGCTTCCACCATGGGCAAACAACTGAACCCTCTTACCCAAAACAGTCTCCTAAGGCTCGTGCATGAGGCTTACGGGGAAGATTTTAACCAGGACATGCACTTAAAAGCCTGATCCCAGAGCCTGCACGAAGGAAGTGCCCAAGACGCAGCAACAGTGCAGAGGTGACAGTGGGGCAGTTTAATGGAGGTTGGAGGCTGAGTGGCCACAGCAACCTGCTATCATCATCCCCGGTTTGCAGGTGAGGAAGAAGCAGGCGGGAGGAATTTCAGGCAAGCCCATGTAATTCCAAGCCTAGGAACCAGGGCACAGCACATCCTGCCTCCTGGGAAAGGCCAGGCCAAGGGCAGGAACCTGCAACCACAGGAAGTCCTATGGCCAGCAGCCCAGAGAAGAAAGGCAGGGAGAGAAGGATACGAAATTCACACAGAACTCACACAAATCACACAGAGTCAGGGAAGGGGAGGACTGCCCTTGAACGCCAGTCCTGGTGGGCAGTTTAGACTCCATGGAGCTACAATGTGACACTGGCAACAACTTCTACATCCTCTCTCCTCCATGGGCCTCTCAAGGGACATATGGCCCCTTTCCATTCCCCCTCCATTCCCCCTCCGCTCACACATCCCACCTCTCTCCTCTGGCCATGCTTTCCCTCCTGCCTATGCCATCCAGGTGTGTGCACAGCATACTTCTTCCCCGTTCCCCTGCACTATCTGTCTGTGGTGATGGCAGCTCCACTCAGAACCCTTTCCGGTGCTGGCAACAGCGGTGGGCACATGATAAATGGGATGCCTCTTAGTTCTCACAAACCTAACTGGGAGGATGTGTGAGGCACAACTTCCAGACAAGGAAACCTGGGCTCTCGGGTTAAGGAAAATGCCCCACTGCTTTTGGCCAGCAGAACGAGAATCCAAACACCAGCGATGCAGAGCTGAATGTGATGGCTTGCAAATGGACATTTTTAGCCAGGTGATCTTGAAGGCTTCGGGTCAGGACACACCACTGCCATTTTCGGTCTTTATTGAACCTTTACTGAGTACTTCAAACTTGAGGAACCAGACAAAGTCATTTGCTAAGAACCCAGACAGCCTGGTTTTATGTCTTGTCTCCAAAAGACCTGTGTGGAGACTGAGGTAATGCATGTAAAACGCCTACAACAGTTCCTGGCACCCAGCACGTGCTCAATAAATCCCAAACTGAACATATTGTTTTCCACATAAGCTCCCCCTCTCCCCACAATAGTCAACATCCTGCCCTCGTTAACAAAGGCTCCACTGTCCATTCTTCACTCTGGCAGGACCCAGCGTCACCCCACAGTCCTTCCTCTCTGTAGCACCCTTCCGAGCCTTGTAACCCAGCGGGGGCTTCCTCCTGAGTGGCTCCTGTCTTTCCCTGCTTTGGATCCGTGCTGGTCTCTAGTCCTCCTCCATTTGCACTTGTTACATTTGACCACACTATCTAAATCTTTAGAAACCTCACAGATACTTAGGGCTGGAAGACTGGCTCAGGAGATAAAGCACCTGCCACATAAGCAAAAGGGCCAACCAGAGTTCAGATCCCTAGCATCCTCATAAAAAAAGCTGCTGGTAGTAATCTGTATGGGTGCTCAGAAGGCGGAGACAGGGGATCCCAAGGGCAAGCTGGCTAGCTAAGCTAGCTGAATCTGCACTCTCTCAGTTCAGTAAATAAAGTGGAGAAAGACGGAGACCTCTGGCCTCCACAAGCAGCAGACATGTGTACCTGCATCTACATACATGTGCACCCACACAGATGTGAATATCTATATACATATGCACACACTAGACACCTGTACACAGGCCAAAAAAAAAAAAAGGAAGAGCATAGAAATTTTAAGTGTACATGTAGAGCTGTCAAAATGGCTTATAGATAAAGGCACTTATTGCCAAACTTGATGGCCTGAGTCTGACCCCCAGAACCCACAAGCTGTCCTCTGACTTCCACCTGTACACTACGGTGCACACATATGTGTGCACACACATACATAATAAAAAATAAATTAAATGTAAAATATTCATTAAGAAAATAAAACGCACATGCACCAGGTCTAGTCCTTGAAGGGCCAGACAGTGGATAAAAACCAGAATCTCCTGCTGTTATATTTAAGAATGTCCTCCAGTACTTGTGAACGTCTGGTCTCCTGAACACCGTCTACAGACCTCCTCCAGGTCACTCAAGGCCATCCCCACTGACCCTGTGTAACCTGTGCCCGGTCATACCAATACCAAGCCTCTGGACCTGTTCTTTCCTCTGCCTTGTCCATCTTGTCAACTTCTACATGTCTCCTAAAACTCAGGGGAAGGATTCCACGTATGGGACCTCATGTCTACACTGGCTCCTTTCACTGCATCACCACCATGCTCACATAGCCCACCAGTGGGCCTGTGTCATTATTACTACTGTCTATCTGCATGGCCATCTTCCCTGGGACTTCAGACATTAGCAAGGGCTTGTCAGCTGGAGTCTCCTTAAAGCCCTGCACAGGGCCTGGAGCACAGCGGATACTCAATAATACAAAGACTGCTGCCAGTTACGCTAGAAGTTTGTGTCAATCGAGATTTGGAAGAAAGGAGTTCTGCTGAATGACTTTTGTTTGCAAGTGGAACTGGGTAATGGTGCACAGTAAGGTAAGTTACATGACTCACATCAGCTAGACGAGGGCCTCGGCTCTTGAATCCCGGATACATACAAATAGCCCCACAGAACACATGTCCCAGAAGGTCCCTCTAGGATCCTACACACAAGTTATCTCGGAATGTGGAGAGACACCTCCTTTCCACCCAGGAGACAGAATAAATGCCAGCACGTTTTTAAAAAGCAAGGGGCTGGGGATGAAGCTCAGCTGGTGGAGCGCTTGCCTAGGATCCCCAGTACCACCTCAAATGAGCGTGATGATATACATCTGTGACCCGAGCATCTGGGGAGTGGGACAGCAGAGGCAGGAAGAGCTGAAGTTCAAGGTCATCTTCTGCTACACAGTGAGTCTGAGGCCAACCTGGACTATATGACACCTCGTGCGATGGTTAGGTTTTGTTGTTGTTGCTCATTTTTGTTTTTGTTTTTCTGAGACAGGGTTTCTCTGTGTAGTCCCGGCTGTCATGGAACTCGACCTACAGACCAAGCTGGCCTTGAACTCAGGGATCACCTGCCTCTGCCGCCTAAGTGCTGGGATTAAGGGCATGTGCCACCACGGCATGATTGTTAATTTTGTCAACTTGACAAAACCAAAATCACCTGGAAAGAGAAAGTCTCAATGAGGGCTTGCCTAGATCAGGTTGTGGGCATGCCTGTAGCAGTGGCTCTCAACCTATGGGTCACAATCCCTAAGGTGCTTGATGACCCTTTCACAGGGGTCACACATCAGATATCCTGCATGCCAGATATTTGCATTATGATTCATAACAGTGGCAAAATTACAGTTAGGAAGTAGCAACAAAATGATTTTATGGTTGGGGGTCACCACAACATGAGGAACTGTATTAAAGGGTCACAGCCTAAGAAAGGTTGAGGACCACTGCTGTAGGGAATCACCTTGATTGACTTAATTGATGTGGGAAGATTCAGTCTGAATGTGGACAGCAACATTCCCTGATTTGGAGCCCTGGACTGTGTAAAAGCCGAGAAGGCTTAGCTGAGCACTAAGCACGCATGTATTCATTCTCTCTGCTCTTAACTATGGATGTGATGTGACCAGGTGTCTCGGCTCCTGACACTGACTTCCCCACAGTGGTGAACTATAATCTGGAATTGTGAGCTAAAATAGCTCCCACCCCAGGTTGCTTTTATCAGGATATTTTAATCACAGCAACTGAATGAAACTAGGGCACCTTGTCTCAAATTTTAAAAAAGAGGAGACGATAAAAGATCTTGAGCCAGAGGAACTGTGAGCAAATGCTGCTGCGGGGTGGTCATGACTGAACTTCCCAGTCTTATACACTGGGAAGAGGGTTGTCAGCACATGGTCTCCCAGGGCACCTGCTTTCCTCTGACACTGACAGTCTCCCCCCTTCCTTATTTCTTTCTGTTACAACTGACAGAACGGCACCCTCAAGCCTGGCGTCCACCGTTCGTCTGAGGAATGGCTGTGAGCTTCCCATGTAAGAATACTCTCTACCACGTACCCCAAGTAGGGGAAGAGTAGTAAAATAGGCCCAAAGAAAACATGAGTGAGCGATAATGAGAAGGAACCAGTGAATGCCAGGGAGTGGGCAAGGAAGTGACTCATCAATATGCATTCATCATATTTAACTGTGAGTATCCACATGGGGCCAATTCCAGGCAGAGGCTCTGGCTGGCACTGGGCCTAAACCCAAAGAACTGCCAGCATCTCTGAGCTAAGCATCCTGTCTCTGGCTCAGACACAGCACTCTGTCACCCTGTATACACAGGTCTATACCAAACACACACTGGGGACGACAGGTACAGTCTGCTGTGGAATGAATGCAAGGGGAAGGAGGGGCAGGGAAGATTTAGCTCTAAGACTTGTCTCTTGCAGGAAAGACTAGGGATCAGAGGCTGGATCAAGGTCACCCAAGCCAACAGAAGGCTTTTACCCGCCCACAGATGTTTAGCAAAGACACAGTCAGACTATACAGGGCTATGCAGAGCAGGTAAGGTTTCTCCAGCAGGATGGACTTCTCAGAGAACATCAGTACCTCATAAAGGGCCCAAGATCACAAAGCCTGCCCTGACTGTCCCGGATCAAATGGCAACCAGCCCACACCAGGAGGCTCTGCTCCACAGGATCTGTTCACGTTCCTCTTCGTAGTCTCCCAGTCACATACACTGCCCAGACCTAGGGTATTTATGCACTATCTCTGGGATGACCCCAACAGGTGCTTGCAAGAAGAGAAAGCAGCTCCAGGATCCAGAGATTCTGAGTCCCTGCAATTAGTCACCTGGATGCTGAGGCTCTGGGACTCCAGGTGGGGTAAAGTGATGCTCCTGTAGTCGTCTCCAGTCTCTCGGATCAGGCGGAGGTCCTGACGCATGTATTTTTGCAGGTGTTTCTCTGTGGCAGGGTACACCACAGTTGTCTTTATATCTACAATGACAGAACACAGGGTAACTAGAAAGAAAGACCATTAAGCTCATGAGCTGAGCCACACCCCTCACAGGACAAGGCTTTTGCTGATAGCTCACTGGCTCCTCATGAAATTATATCTACCCCCCCACCTCCATGTTCTAGGCAGAGTGGCTAAAGGTTTCTCACTTCTTACACCAAAATGTCTAGGGATGTGGCTTTCTGGATGCAAAGCTAGAAGTGTGGCTTGAAGCCCACTGGCTCCCTTAAGGAGGGGTAATACAGTGTAGCTCAGAGGCTCAATGTGGACTCTGGAGCCAGGCTGTCTCAGCTCAAGGCTTGCCTCTGCCTGCCCCTCACTCACTCTGAGTGGGATTGTGGCCCCAAGTTGGGAATTTGGTCCAGTTACTTAACCTCTGTGTGCTCTGACTGTCCCATATACCAAATGAAGATAGCAACAGTTCTTATGACACAATACTGGAAGAAGAATTGAGTTAGTTACTTGAGAAACACTTAGAACAATGTCTGCTGCTTAGAAACACTTCATAAGTGCTGGATGGGGTGCTTGTGGGATGGCTCAGGGGATAAAGGCACATGATGCTAAAGCCTGATGACTTGTTTAAACCCTGGGATCCACATAGTAGATGGAGAAAACCAACTCTTGCAAGTTGGTCTCTGACCTCTATACATACAGTGTGGTGTGTGTACACACACACACACACACACACACACACACACACACACACACAAATAAATAAATAAATAAATAAATAAATAAATAAATAAATAAATAAGTAAATAAATAGCACTGGACGGTCAATCCAGGTTTCTCCATTGACACCATCACTACTTGGCTTGGACGGCTCTGTGGTGCAATGCACACAACACGTCTACTGCAGCAGCAGGCCAGCCTCAGCTTGGATGCTAGTGTCCCCTTCCTCGGTAACAACCAAACATCTCCAGACATTCCCAAAATACCCTCTGGAATTTTTCAAGAGATTTTAGGTTTTAAAAGAGACTTTAGATTTTAAAAGATTTAATTTTAAAGTGTTTCAATTTGTAAAGACTGGGAACTTTTAATTTTGTAAAATATTTTATATTGTGGTTTTACTAATGTATGATTTGGAGATGATTAAGAAAGGAAAAGTTACAGCTTAACAGTGATGTGTGTGTCAAGGTGACGAGGCATCAACTGTGCTGCATAGTTTTATGTCACTTGACACAAGCTAGAGCTGTCTGAAAGAAGGGGACATCAATTGAGAAAATGCCTCCATAAGATCTGGCCGTAGGGCATTTTCTTAATTAGTGATTGAAGGGGGAGGGACCAGGTGGTGCCAGCCCTGGGCTGGTGGTTCTGGGTTCTACAAGAAAGCAGGCTGAGCAGGCCATGGGGAGCAAGCCAGTTAGCAGCACCCCTCCAGGACCTCTTCATCAGCTCTTGCCTCCAGGTTCCTGCCCTGTTTGAGTTCCTGTCCTGGCTTCCTTTGATGAGGAACAATGCTGTGGAAGTATAACCTAATTAACTTCCTCCTCACCTTGCTTTTGGTCATGGTGTTTCATCATAGCAATAGCAACCCTAACAAAGACACAGTGTTTGTCTATTTGTGTGTCTGTTTAATTGATATAGTCTCACTTTATAGCCCAGGCTGGCTTAGACATCACTATGTAGATCAGGCTGGAGTCGAACATGTGGAGATCTTGCCTTTGTCATAACAGTTTTAATCAGCAAAAAATCCTGAGCCGGATGTGAGGGCAAATGACTTTAACCCAGTCTCTGGAGGCAGAGACAGGCATATCGCTATGTAGGCCCATTCGGTCTACACAGTGAGTTCCAGGACAGCCAGGGCTGTTACACAGAGAAACCTCATTGAAAAACCAAAACTCAAAGAAATTTTGTGATTTTCTTTAGCAGATTATATTTGAATGCCTTGGCCTAGCACCACCGGCCTATGGTGAAGTCCTCCCCATTATTGTCAATAACATCTGGCACAGCTGGTGCCTCAACAAAGACTGCCAGGGGAGGGAAGGATGGTGACCGAGGTGTTGCCAAATCAGCTGGATGTTTCTGAAGAGACCCACATGCCCCTCATGTGGGATTCAGGTGCCCTTTAGGGAACACCACTCATTCTGTCTATCAGCACCCAGCTAAGAACTAGGCGCCTGCACTTTCTGACCGGGTCTGAGGATGCAGTGGTTCTACTGCACTTTTGTGAATGAGACAGCAGAGTGGCAGGGACTCCAAGCTCACCCAGTGTGGTGCCGGAGACACAGCAGAGGCAAGACTGGAGCAAAGGCTGCCTGTGGTGCTTTAATGTAAAAGGCCCCCATAAGCTCATAGGAAGTGGCACTATTTGGAGGTGTGATCTTGTCGGAGGAAGTGTGTCAATGTAGGGGTGGACTTTGAGGTCCCTTTTGCTCAAGTTTCCCTCAGTGTGACTTTCAGACCACTTCCTGTTGCCTGAAAGATGTAGGACTCTCAGCTACCTCGCAAACATCATGTCTGCCGGCACTCTGCCACGCTCCCCGCCGTGATGATAACGGACTGAACCTCTGAACTGTAAGCGAGCCACCCCAATTAAATGTCTTCTTTATAAGAATTGCTGTGGTCGTGTTGTCTTTTCACAGCAACAGAAACTCTAAGACATCATCTTAGCCTAAAACTGGGTGTTCTTTCAAGACAGTGGTCGAATTCTTCTAGAGCCAAGTTGGTTGTCATAGGCAGGTAACACACCAAGCACAGGACTTCCAGTGAACACAAAGCATCCCATTCCATCAGCTCTGGGGCAAGGTGGCATGGTGGGGAGACCCAAGTTTGGGACCAGAGCAGCCAAATGGTTCACCTTTTCTGCTGGGTGAGTCTGGGCATAACGGCTCCTAGAAGGTGATCACAAAAGCTGCCTCCCAGCTGTTGTTGGCACTAAGTAAAGCATGTCATCTGGAGCACCAGAGGCATTAGCCCAGTTCTCTGGACCTGACCCTGAAAAGAAGGCACACAATCCTTACAATGTTCTGGAAAAAAGGACTCTTGCTTTTCACTCTTCAGACTCCCTAGTAACCTATGGTTAGACACCAAGCACATACATTTCAAGAGGCAAGAGACTGCCTGAAACAGACTGAAGGGCACCACCCTGGAACTGGCAGGGGCCTCGAGGAAAAATACCATGACATCTGGAGTGCAAGGCAGAGGATGAAAACAGAGGTCTGGGGCCAAGCAGCCAGGGTGTAAACCCTGAGTCTGCATTCACTAGCTGTGTGATCAAGGGCAAGTGGCCAACCCTCTCTGTTGCTTAATTCCCCTCACCCACATGACCTGGGGGTCACAACAACAGCAGCATCCTGGCAGTGCTGGTACAAGAACTACAGAAGCTAGTGGGCAGAAGACATTTAGGAACTCTCTCTCACACACAGAAGGGACAGACCGACACCAGTGTCTGTCCACCCACGTTTTGTTGTGCTGTCAGTTGCCTGAACTGGAGAGAGCTGTGCCTTGGCAAGGAAAATCTGTGAAAGCTGGGAAGGAATCCTGGAATGAAGGTGAGTGAGGTTGACACTGGAAAACAGCCTGACTCTGCTGGCAGGGGACACACAGCCCCGGGCATATAGCCTGGGGCTCCTAGATGGTCCTGAGAGCGAGCCCTGGTCTGCCCAGGCTTGTCGAGAATCCAGCCCAGCCACCCAGGGTGCAGGGAGACAGGAATCTTACCAAGCCAGCCCTCACCTGCCTTCCACCCACCTCAGCGCTGAGAAACTCCTGAGGCGGGGTCCTTCCTTGCCCAGAAGCTGCTGGAGTACCACAGGTCGCCCTCGTGGAGCCCTGCCTGCCAGTGTGAGGCTTGGGCCCAGTCACTCCACCCCACCCCACCCCCTTTCCTCTGCCTCTGCTCAGTCACCTAACACTGCACTGACAAGTGCCTCTCTCTAAGCATGGCGTGGCAATTCCCAGTGCCAGCCAGATCCTCCCAGCAGAGGATTCCTAAGCTTCTTTGCCTCCCTTGGGTTTCAGGCCAGCTTGACAGCCTCCTTGGTCTAGTCTCCCCCTACCACCGACTTACTGCACAGGTTTCCTGTCTACCTCCCCATGAGAACAAAGAGTCCAATAACAGATTTGACTTATTTATTTTTACTATTTATTCCTGGAACCTTGCAAGCAGTAAGCACTCAATAATAATTACTGCACAAATGGACACGTGAATTTGGCTTTTTCAGACTTTAAACCTTGGAAGGACATTTGTGTCCCAAATGGAATAAAGTCTCTGTGGAAAAAAAAAAAAAAAAATCAATGTTTCTTTTTCAATGCTGTTTTCCACTGGCAGTCTCCAAACCACCTCCAGAGTCTCACCTGCAGCTGAACTTCAGGAGTTTGGTCAAGAGCTGATGATCGATAAACACACAGACGCCTATTAAAAATATGCTGGAGAACAGGAGACACCTGAACAATTGCTACAGCTCCCAGAGGTCACCAATAATTACACAAGAAAACAAGGCCCTCTCCTTAACCTGACTGTTAATGCAGACTCTGAATTCAAAATCACAAAGAAACCCCAGCAAATCAAACCCCAAGAACCTTTCCCATCGAGAGTGGCTTTAATACTCTTCCAAAAGGTCCATGTTAAGGATGCAATGGTGCATGTCTGCAGCCCCACCATTTGGGAGGCTGAGCCCAGGATTTTGAGGCCAGCATGGCAATATAGGAGATCCAGTCTCAATAAACAAAACAATCCAAAATGTTAAAGCTAAAAAACAGAAAGGCTGGGGAACTGCTCCAGAAAAGACTAAATAGATGTACCTGAGGGGGCTGCAGTAGATTCCATGTGGGACAAAAGTCCTGCTTTACACAGGACACTGAAACAGGCACAGTTAATAATGGACCCTACAGCATGGAACAACTTTGTATAAATGTGAAATCTGGTGGCATGTTCTTCCAGAGGATCCAAGCTCATTCGATTTCTAGCACCCAAAGCTGGTGGCTCACAACTGCCTTTAACTCCAGCTTCAGTGGGACTTGACTCCTTTGACCTCTGCAAGCACCTGTACCCACACATGTTCTCTCTCTCTCTCTCTCTCTCTCTCTCTCTCTCTCTCTCTCTCTCTCTGTCACACGCACGCACGCATGCACGCACGCACGCCTTAAAATAAAAATAAAATTTAAAAATGTGAGATTTTCTAAAATGAATAGTTTGTCAACTTTCAGACTTGCATCCAGAACAGCACTGTATCTAAAGTGGAGGGAGAGCAAAGCAAAGAGAGACACAGGGAGGTCTTTGATCGTTTCCACTGCTTTCCTCTAGGATGTTTCTGTTACTGTGGTCCTTTCACTTTTTCAAAGTAAGTGCTTAACAAAACAGAAAAGGTGTCAATATCCTTTAGAACCTTGGCTTGAGATACTAACAAATGTACCAGACTCCATGTTAAGCCAATAAGTGTATTAACACATTTGTTTCTCACAAGCAAAGTGACTGGGTCCCGTTTTACATATGAGGAAACAGATGCTAAAGCTTGAGTAGTCCTGCGGCCCCTGGCACCATAGTGGCAGCCTTGTCTAGCCACTAGACAAAACTACTTGGGATCCCTCTCTGGCAAATGCCACCAGGCAAGTTCGCTTGAGGGATCACCTGTTCTGCCTGGCATGGTCAATACCCCACAACTCTTGCACCCCAAACCCTTCCTGTTTGTGTAGCATAAGAAGTAACAAGGAATTCCTCAACCATGGCCTCTTGCTGGCATCCTTTAAAAGACCACACCGGGACAGCCTTAAATCCTTCAAAAGCTCACCTCTTGAATGTCCACAATGTAATAAATAATTCCATGGGACTCCAAACACAGACTCCTGCCTGTCATGTTCTGTTAAATTTTACTTTTTATTTTGTACTCAAGCTGCATTTGCAGAGGCTGAATGAAGAGTCAAATGGTGATTGCTTCACAATTTTTCACTACACCCTGCTCCCCGACCTCTAGCCCCATGCAGGCCCACCTGGAACTCTACTCACCACTTTTTTGGCTTTTCTCATTCCTACTTGACTTTCGAGGTTTGCTATCATTGCACTGGCCGCTCTTTCTGGAAGATAAAAATTTTTCTCCAACTGGTCCTCTACCAAGTACATATGCACACACAAACACATGTCTGGCCACGCGTCTCCCAAGCCCCCTTCTCACTGAAGCAACATCAGTTTTTGATAAACTCATATTCGATGCTACCACTGTTTTTCCTGCTTAGCACAATTTCTAATGTTCAAAATTAGTAATTACTTTTTTACTTGGTTAATTTTCTGTTAGGATCATCACTTCAAGAGTTTGGTCAAGAGTCAATGATCTGTAAACACACAAATATCTGTTAAAAAATATGCTGGGGAGCCAGGAGTGGTGGCGCACGCCTTTAATCCCAGCACTCGGGAGACAGAGGCAGGCGGATCTCTGTGAGTTTGAGGCCAGCCGGGGCTACAGAGCAAGTTTTAGAACAGCCAAGGCTACACAGAAAAAACCCTGTCTTGAAAAACAAAGCAAAAATGCTTGGGAACAGGAGACATATATGCAATCTCTGCATTTCCCACAGGTCACCCAGTGATCATAGAGGAAAAATATACCCCTCCTCATCCTCACTGCTAATGCAGATCCCAAATCCATCACAAGGAAACCACGGCAAGCCAAAACCCAGGTCCATCTCAAAACTCACTTTTCTGTTTACATAAATTTTTGGACATGTTAAAACTCATCAGGGCCGGGCGGTGGTGGCGCACGCCTTTAATCCCAGCACTCGGGAGGCAGAGGCAGGCTGATCTCCGTGAGTTCGAGGCCAGCCTGGGCTACCAAGTGAGTTCCAGGAAAGGCGCAAAGCTACACAGAGAAACCCTGTCTCGAAAAACCAAAAAAAAAAAAAAAAACTCATCAGGAACATAAGCAATGAATATGTCTTCCTGGAGCCTCTGCCAAGGTCCTACTTGGTAATCCTGGGACTGTCTTCCCCTTTGTCTGGAACTGGGCACTAGAAAGATAATCTTCCTCTTTTGTATTATTTCCTTATTTTGCTGAAGCAGTGCTCAGGCAGACTTTAAAAGCACACACAATGGGATATTATTCAGCCACTAAAAAGATAAAATTGGGTGGGGCAGGGGGCTAGAGAGAGCTCAGCAATTAAGAGCACATTCTGTTCTTACAGAGGACCAGTTTGGCTCTCAGCACCCAAAATCCGGCAACTCACAACTGTGTGTAACTCCAGCTCCACAGAACCTGACGCCCTCATCTCGACTTACCAACACATGCTCATGTGCACAAACCCACACAGACATACCTACATTGACATAATTTAGAAAATAAAAAGAAGGGCCTGTGGGATGGCTCTGTGAATAAAGGTTCCTGATGACCTTCTCTCTGGAATTCCAGTCCTGGGACCCACATGGTGGAAGGAGAAAACCAACCGAAAGCTGTCTCTGACTTCCTTATGTGCCCTCCACACACACACACATACAAATATATGCACAAAATAATTTTTAATGTAATAAAAATTAAACACAAAACAAATCTTAAGGGCTGGGTGTCGTATTACACACCTTTAATCCTGATACTTGGGAGGCAAAGGTTGGCCAATCTCTGAGTTTGTGGCCAACCTGGTCTAAACAGAGTTTCCAGGACAGTCAAGGTTACATAATGATACCCTGGGGGCGGTACTTAAAACAGGTCCCTATGTGATGTGGCTCTATAGTTGTGTGGTTACCTAAAATGCAAAAGGCCATGCATGGATTCAATCTCCAGCAAAACACACACACACACACACACACACACACACACACACACACGCACGCACGCACGCACGCACGCACGCACGCACGCTCGCACGCTCGCACGCTCGCTTACATGCACGCATGCACAGTTGCCTCCTCTGGAAGCTACAGCAGGAGGATCATCATGAGTTCTAGACCAGTTTGGCTGCCACAGCAAGCCTTGTTTCAATAAAACAAAAACCAATTTTAAAAAAATGGTGAACTTACGTCTTTTGCAGCGACACTGACAGAAATGGAGAACATCTCTGCTGCCAACCCCCCAGCAATGGTTCCTTTTTACTTTCCTGGTTGGTGCAGTTCCTCTATGTTATGTGCTCACCTTTGAAGATCTGGAGATAGGAACCTCAGGAATCTAAGTTTTTAAAGAAGTCATTTAAGTGGAAGGGGGACCATTATACAGGGCCATCCCCTGAGTCAAACTGCTACCATCTTTAGGAGTTTGGTTGGGCCTACTCACCAAAAATCATCATAGCTGGGCTTGTTGACTGTCGAGTTCTGTCTTCGAAGAAGGGGGCAGGGAGAGTCATGAGACCCTTCCCTAAGTATCCAGCCATCCTACCAACCAGCTGTATGTATGTAATTCTGCCCTAACAACACATGGCCTGGTAGTCTCTGGGAGGGACTAAAGGATACAGACAGGAAAGGAAATGGGGAGGGTCTCCATCTACACAGTCATGCATATTGAGTGTAGACCTTCCAGTGTGGCTACTCTGAAGTCACTCATGCTCCTGCCTGCAACCCCTCACTGACTGCTCTGTAAGTAAACCCAATAAACTCACTGGTTCCCCAGAGTGGACTCTGGGAATCGCACCTTGGCTTGTTGTTGGGACTGTATGAGGAGAGAGTAAATATTACAAATGTCTCCCCAAGGGAAGGGAGGAGGAGCAAGAGAATAAGAGTGACTGGGATCAACATACACGTGCTGCATAGTTTTATGTCAACCTGACACAAGCTAGAGTTATCTGAAAGAAGGGAACATCAATTAAGAAAATGCCTCCATAAGATCCGGTTGTAGGGCATTTTCTTAATTAGTGATTGAAGGGGGAGGGACCAGGTGGTGCCATGCCTGGGCTGGTGGTTCTGGGTTCTGCAAGAAAGTTGGCTGAGCAAGTCATGGGGAACAAGCCAGTGAGTAGCACCCCTTGATGGCTACTTCATCAGCTCCTGCCTCCAGGTTCCTGTCCAGTTTGAGTTCCTGTCCTGACTTCCTGACTTCCTTTGATGATGAACAGTTCTATGGAAGTGTAATAAACTCTTTCCTCCCCAACTTGCTTTGGCTCATGGTGTTTTATCACAGCAACAGAAACCCTAACTAAGATAATATATTATACATGTGTGAGAGTGTCCTAAAGAAGCCCACTATTTTGTCTAATTAACAGAGGCTAATAAAACCTTTTTCTTTTTTTTTTTGAGACAGTGTCTCACTGCATAGCTCTGGATGGTCTGAAACCCACTTTGTAGACCAGGCTGGCCTTGAACTTGGAGATCCACCTGCCTCTAGCTAGCTAAAGTGTGCACTAACACAGCAGGCACAAAACAACTTTTAGCACCAAAGTTTACATCATATATATGCTGCATTTACCATCAAAGTATCGCTGTTTTAAAAATACATGGAGTCAGTGGCATATATAAATTAAAATTAAGCCAAGCAGCAGTGGCGCACGCCATTAATCCCAGCACTCAGGAGGAAGAGCCAGGCAGATCTCTGTGAGTTCAAGGCCAGTCTGGTCTACAGAGCAAGATCCAGGACAGGTACCACAAACTACACAGAAAAACCCTATCTCGAAAAACAAAAATAAATTAATTAAAAGTAAACAATTATAGTTGTGGGATATTTGGATCATACTGTGATACTCTATACTGTCAATAAAGGTTACCTTGAATCAGGGGGTGGAGCCAGTGACTACCTCACTGGAATTAACCATGGAGAAGCTAGCAATCTGGATAGAGAAGATGCACAGGAAAGAAAGGGTGGGGATTTGGTCTCCAACCAAAAAGCAATGTCAGCTCGGTTTCTATGATGTAGCAGGTTTTTACCCCCACATCTGACTTCCAAGTCTTTGCTGGTAAATAGAACAATAGAGACTTAATTTAAACCTACATATCAGGGCTAAGGCAGAGCCAGGGCCACAGGACCTGAAGCCCTGCCAGGCTGCAGACAATAATTAATTTATCAGCAGATTCGTGTGCAGCTACTAAGCTGACAGAAAAACATCATATTATTGTTGTTGTTATTTTGAGAAAAGTCTTGCTATATGGCCCTGGCTGATCTGAACTTGCTATAGAGGCTCGGCTAGGCTGGCCTCAATCTTGCAGCAATCCTCCTGTCTCTGTCTTCTAAGTGTTGAGATTACAGGCGTGTGACACCACATCTGATAGTTATTTTTATTATTGTTCTCCTATACTGGAGAATGAACCCAAGCTCTCGTGCATGCCAGACAAGCACTGTATCACTGAGTTATACCACTAACCTAGTCCGATGTTTTTAAAGCTGATTTCTATTGGTCAAGGGAAGAGAAATTGTATTTTGAACAGCTTCCCAGATAAGAGGATTAAAATACCTCCTGTTACTACTGTTAAGAGTATAGAATCATCCAATTTGTAAATTATGAGTCTTAGTTTATATTTCTTTTTGCTGTATATAAAGCTGTGTATATTCATCAGCATGTTAAACGTAAACAAGGAACATTTACCAGCCAAAAAACTCACTCACCAAGTCTCCATGTGCAGAACAGCCACCTGACTTGTGAGGCCTGGGGCAGAGCCAGAGAATCTGTATGTCTAACAAGTCCCCAGGTGGTTGACGCTGCTGGCCCAGGGACCACACATGCAGAACAATTGGGCAAAAGCACACACTCAAGCTGCTTCCACAGTGATGGTGCAATGAGATAAACATGCAACTCGGAGAATCTCAAAATGTTTTTATTCTATTGTCACACTTCTAAATTTGGCTAAAGAATTCTAGGGTGGAGGGCCATAGAGATGGCTCAGAGGGCAAGGATGCTTGCTGACAAATCTGACGATGAATTTGAGCCCCAGAACCCACTTGGCAGAAGGAGAGACTGAACTCCAAAAATTGTCCTGTGACCTCTACATGTATGCTGTGGCATACCTGACCCTCTCCTATACACAAAATAAGTATGAAGTGGTAATAGTAATAATAAAATAAATTTGGGGGAGCTGGAGAAATGGCTCAGTAGTTAAGAGCATATACTGCTCTAGTGGGGGACCAGAGTTGGATTCCCTGCATCCATGTTGGACAGCTTACAACCACCTGTAATTCCAGCTCCAGGAGATCTGATGCCTCTGACCTCTGCCAGCACCTGAATTTGTTTACACAGACATGGACGGACACACGGACACACACACTAAATTTTCTTTTAAAATTTAAACTTTAAAATGTCTTAAAACAGTAAGAATTCTAAGATGGAAAGCAGTCACTCCAAGTCCTAAGGCTACTGTTGAAGAGTCTAAGGTCATTCTGATTCTGTCACGCAGCTTGTTTGTTTCTATCTGTTCCCGATGTGTTGATCACATCGCTGGGCACTGCACTAAGTTTTCTTTTCATCCACGATAGCCAACTGCTGGGCTCTTTCTTTTTATGGGGAGGACAGGGGGTTTTAAACTTAGAAGTCATCTTCAGTCCTGGGAAGCAGCTGTGAACAAACTCTGATTTTTTCTTCTGGAATTCTCACTTGGATATTTTATCTTCCTGGATTTGTCATCCAGATTTCTTTACTTTCTTCTCCCATTTTTTTCTTGGGGCTGTTCAGTGATTGAACACTTCACTAACAAGTACAGGGTTCTAGGTTCAATCACCAACACCACCAAAAGGTGGCCAAAGAGAGATGGAGGGAGGGGATGACTTAATTTTATCTACTCTTCCATTTTTTTTAGATTTTTGTTTCTGCTATATTCTAATTTCTGAGTTCTGGAAAACTCTGTTCTCGGGAATCCAACTCCCTCCCTCTTCTGACCTCCATAGGTACCAGGCAATCACGTGGTATGCATACATACATACTATAGACAAAATATTCCTACACATAAAAATAAATACTAAAAACCCTATTCTTAGTCTTATTTGATATATCCCCATTTTCCTGATATTACTAATGGCTTTGGAAACTTCCTTTTTGCTGTACAGTTCTCTATTTCCTCCAAATTTTGTCTTTTGTCTGTCTTTTTCAACTGAGGTCTTACTCAGCGCGTTCTGGCCACTCTTGCCCTCCCACTCACTCAGTTTTGGAGTAGAGCATCCCAAGGCTGATGAGCTTCTGCTGCTCGAGCAGCTCACACATCTGTTAGGTCTGTGTCTCCTCCTCCCTCTGCTTCCTAAGCTTGAAACCTTGTTGTTTCCACCGCCAGGCCTATAAGGCGATCTTAAGAACAGCTCCTGAGAGGCAGCAACTTTTGTGTGCTAGCATCCCAGCAGAGAAGGTGCTAGGTGTGCGAGGCCACACTCTACCTACAGAACCAACCTGGATCAACACAGTCTAAAGAAGAGAAAATGCATTACAAAGCACTTTAAGTGTGTGCACAGATAGACAACTGCACACACATAAGCGCCAAGAAGTCGGAAGGACATACTCCAGCATGTTGAGAAAGCACCTGCTGGCAGTTTATTTCTTTCAATAGAATCAAAAATTCAAAAATCAGCTGGCCAGTGGTGGCACACACCTTTAATCCCAGCACTCATGAGGCAGAGGCAGGTGGATATCTGTGAGTTTGAGGCCAACCCGGTCTACAGAGTGAATTCCAGGACAGACTCCAAAGCTACACGAGAAACCTTGTCTCAAAAAACAAAAACAAAACAAAACACAACAACAAAAATTAAAAATCTTTTTATTATTGTAGTTTTCCAAAATAAACATGAATCACTATATAAAAATACAGTGGAAAAGGCTGGAGAGATGGCTCAGCAGTTAAGAGGACTAGCTGTTCTTCCTGAGGTCCTGAGTTCAATTCCCAGCAACTATATGGTGGCTCACAACCATCTATAATGAGATCTGATGCTTTGTTCTGGCCTGCAGGCATGCATGCAGACAGAATACTATATATATAATAAATAAATATTACAAAAAAACAAAAACAGGTGGTGGTTGTGTACTCCTTTAATCCCAACACTCGGGAGGCAGAACCAGGCGGATTGAGGCCAGCCTAGTCTATAGAGTGACATTTGGGACAGGCACCAAAACTATACAGAGAAACCCTGTCTCAAACAAACAAAAAACAACAACAACAACAACAAAATCCCAGCTGGGCAGTGGCGGTGCACATTTACCCCAGCATTCGGGAGACAAGGGTAGGTAGATCTCTGTGAGCTGAGGCCAGCCTGGTTTACAGAGCTAGTTCCAGGAGAGCCAGGGCTCTCAAAAGACAGAAAAAAAAAAAAAAAAAAAAAAAAAGGATGGGGTGGGGTGGAGCGATGACTTAGCGGTTAAGAGCACTTGCTACTCTTCCAGGGTACCCAGGTTCAGTTCCCAGCATCCACATGGCAGCTCACAACTGTCTGTAACTCAAGTTCCAGTGGATCTGACATCTTCATATAGACATACATGCAGGCAAAACACCAATGCACACTAAAAAAAAAAAAAATCAAGAACAGAAAAATAAGCCATCCTTTTAAATAGTCCCAAATTAAAAGCCAGCTGGGCTACATAGCAAAACCCAGCCTCAAAAAGAAAACAAAACCAAAAAAAAAAAAAAAAGAACAAACAAACAAAAAACCACCACAAAAACAAAAAAGTAAACAAAAAATACAAAACAACAAAATATGTAGGGTGTAGTAGTGTACACCTATAATCCACCACTTGGGAGGTAGAAGCAGGACTACAAGTTCAAAGCTGCCCTGGACTACACAGCAAGGTTCATGGCAGGCTAGGCTATCTAGTGAGACATGTCTCAAAAATGAACAGTCCTAGAGAGGTTAAGGAATTTGCCCAGGGTCACACAGCTATCAAGTGGAAGGGTTGGGGTCAGAACCCAGGGACTCTGCTCTTTATGCAATCCAATCTCCCTCATCCCATAGGACCATGCTCCTCTGTGCTATGGCCATGTTTTCCAAAAGCAGCCCTCTCAGATAGGAGACACATGACAGTCCCAACCCAACTCCTAGAACAAAGACAGCTGTCAGGAAAACCATCAGGCAGGAGATGCCAGTGTGACCAGACTGCAACCAGTGGGTGGCTGGTGTTGGTCAAAGTGTAGAGAGGACTACCACTGTGCCTGTCTCACCAGGATGATTCCTGGGAAGTAGAACATCCAACCCCTACTCCCCTCCTTCCTAGGGTATGGCACACACACTATAGCCAGCTGTGACTGGGAGATAGGCCCTGGAGTATACAGAGTGGAACTGGAAAGGACCCTGCTCTAGCTGACTGTTCATGGCAGCGACTGGGAACACTGTTAACATCTGCGGCACCACGCCCCCTCCACTGCTTTCCCCATCACTAGTGTGAGCTCATGAGGATGGAGGCATGGGGCAGAGAGGCTCAGCAGAAGAGCCAAGTGGTTGTGTTCCCAGCCCTTGGGCTCTGGCAGCAGCTCATTATCCACAGGAATGTTCTAGCAGTGGGATGGTCACACTGATGCACCCCAGCTCAACAGCAGCCCAGTCCTCTCTGTGGCTCCCATGAGCAGGCTAGTGAGGCTCTGACTAGGATGGTTCCGCCTGGACTGCTAAGACCTTGTGGGTCGCCTGCCAGGCCTTCTCCAGCAAATAAAACCACTCTGTCCCCAAGCTGGACACAGAAACCCAACTGCTCTCAGAGGTGGGAGACAGAGCTCTCCAGAAGAAAGTTAAGAGCAGCTGCCTCGCCACTCACTGCCAAGGCTAGCTTAGCCAAATCCCCAGGAAAATGCTGCAGCACATGAACATGAAAACGCAGACCACAGACAGTCTGCTCTCCTTCCTACACACATGTTCAAACAAGGCTGCTTCCCCAGCCAAGCCCCGGACTTTGGCGGGATGAGGTCATTTCAATGGCTCTGTCTGTGGCTTTTGCTTTCCCTTCATTCTGATGAGCCAGTTTCCACTGATTTGACCCAGATGCGGCCCTGGGAGAGCAGAGAAGCAAGAGCAGAACGTGACTGGAGTGTGATGCCTACCTTTGCAAGAGCCTCCCTGCACAACCCGGCAGGCCCAGTAAGGCCCTGGGTGGCAAGACTCCTAGAGGAAGCCTTCGGGAGAGGCAGGTGGGAGAACCACCTGCTGGCTCTGTATTCACATTCCTCTGTACACGTCCCCTGGCTGGATCAGAGCGTGAGGCAGAGGCTGGCCGTGGGTCACAGGCTTGGGTGGGTTCCACTGTCCTGCACTTTTTTGGGGATGCTGGAAACACTCAGCGGAGGACTGGAGAGACCTCCACATGAAGGATTAACGTGGCTGAGGGTGGGGCTGCTAATGAGCTGTCTCGGTGAAAGCACAGGGGTACTGCACAGAGGGGAGGCAGATGCTGACTTTAGCAACACCATCAGCAAGACTGTAGCCAACTCCTCTGCATCTTGAGTCCAGAAAGAGCATGTGACAGCACCTGGAAACAAAACCCCTAGGTGTCCGAGTCCCTAGGCAAATTCGGCAGTTGTAAATGCGGCCAGCTGGGGTGGTGTCTTAGGGCACAGGGAATGCTACGGTGGGGCGAAGAGATCTCTGAAAAGCTCCACTTTAGCATAAGTCAGAGAGCTGACCCACGGTGGGATGAACTGCTGAACGACAGTCCTGGCCTTAGAGCTGGGAACTCACCTGCTTCCCTGTATGTAGGAAGAAACTATTTTTGGTGCTGACTGAGTACACCAGACCACAAGAGCCAAACACTCCAAAATACCACCCTTCTTTCAACTTTCGTATTCAAAGTATTTGCTTGGTTCACTCAGAGGGATGGATGTGGGTGCCAGTTCTCAACACAGCAACCCTGGACACTATGTGGGAAAGAAGGCCAAGGCACAGGATAAATCCCGAAGAGAGGATCTGAGAATTCTAGGTTGTTACCTACTAAGATGTACGAGTGAGGAATGAAAACAGAACTGGCTGCCATCACCAGTGGTGGTGCAAAGCTGTGTGGTGGGTGGCACTGGCTGTGGGTAATCAGCTTTTACCCACTGGACTGGGGAAGCCAACTTTCCTGCTGACTCATGCCTTACGACTGCCACAGTCTTGGGACCTTGTCCCATGTGAGGGAGGCAAACAAAGAAAACACAGTTCTTGCTGTGGTGGCCACTTCTCAGTACCCTAGATCTATTCATTTCTAAAGTGCTCTGAATGCAATGGTTCTTCCAGCGTTTAAAGAGAGTACTGAAGAGAGATGCCTCAGCTGTCGGAGGCTAGTGGAAGAGACATGAGTCAAACAATCAGGAAAAGGGGCACGGATTGTGGGTCAAGAATTTGAACTGGGTATCAGGGACTTCCCCACAATGGAATCCTTCTGCTTACTGTCTTCCACTGTGCCACTAAGGCCAGAGGGCCCTGGTGCACTCTCTGAACACACCAGGGAAGAGCAGAAGAGAAACCTGTCACTTTTTAGTAGAACTCATTTCCAGTCCTATTAATAAAGCAACATTGCTAGCCTGTACCTCCAGCTCTCCACATCACTAAACACAGTCCATCTGGGAGAGGCTTCCCACACCTGTCCCTCCAGCAGGAACCTCCTAGGAACACTCCAGCCCAAGGCTTCTCCAGGGCTGCGCACTCTGCAACCACCTCACTTAATTTACATCTCATGGAGTATGTACCCTAGAGCAGCTGTTCTATGGCTTGTGGCCCCTATCAGATATTTACATTATGATTCACAACAGTATTACAGTTATGAAGTAGCAACAAAAATCATTTTTATGGTTGGGGTCACCACAACATGAGGAACTGTATCAAAGGGTCACAGCATTAGGAAGGTTGAGAATCACTGCCCTAAAGGTAGGCGTAGGTCATCATCACAGCTGGAACACACATGGTTTGGGGCTATGCAATACTTAGTGGTCATAGGTTCCACCTGACTAGAGTCACAGGCATGCTGCAAAGGAGGCAACAGAAGCCTCAGACAGGCTTTTATTTTTTCTCCTTTGTCTCAGTTGTTGAGTTAGCAACCTAAAAATTATCTGTGTTCAAGTATCACATGACTAGTCTCGAAGAACTGTCATGTATAGATCCACTCCTTTTCTTTCCCTTTGTATTTGTTTATTTATTTAGTAGACAGGGTCCCACTATGTATCCCAACCTGGCCTGCATTCACTATGTAAACCAAGCTTGCCTCAAACTCACAGAGATCCACTCACTTTCCAAGAGCTGTGACCAAAGGCTTGTGCCACCACACCCAGCCTGCCCCAGTCCTTTTGAATACTAATATTCGTTAGGTGTTCATTATCTCAACCTTACCTTTTATGAGTTATATTAATATGAGCATACACATATTTAGTTCTCTCTAAGCACAAGTGATCACCTGAGATTTCCAGGGTCCACAAGGATCTTTCTCTTCTCTGTAATAGTGTGGAGCAGTCCATAATATGCCTACACAATGCTTTACTGATTTCACAGGGTCATAAGTTGTTTTCCTTGTGGTTTTTTTAAATCACAAATGATGCAACAATGAATATTTTCTACCCCTGTATGCATACATGAGTACGTACACACACACACACACACACACACACACACACACACACACACACACACACACGCACCAGATATAAGAAATGAAAATGCTAGCTCAAAGGGACATGCTATTTTAACAAAGGTGGATGTCCATGGATCTGGTCATGTCTAATGTTCATCTATACCCACTGCACAGGTGCACAACAGTTAGGGAGATGCTGAGGTCTCCATCTGTCCTGTTTTCTCTGGTGTACTCTCAATGAGGTAACTTGCTTGTGCTCTATGCTACAGATATCTACAGGGCCCTCAGCCATCAAATGCAGACATATGTGGGAGACACTCAATTCCTATTTAATGGTGACTCTTTGGTCATTAAAAGAGCCCACCACAGCCGGAAGAGGGGGGGTGGTAACACTCAACTTTAATCCTAGCACTTGAGGGGCAGAGGCAGGTGGATCTCTGTGAGTTCAAGGACAGCCAAGGCTATATAGTCTTTGAAAATAGAAAAGGTCCACCACAATGGCAGTAAAACGAATAAAGTCACAATGATGACAAGGACAAGGTGGGAGGCAGGAGGAACGGGACTAATTCATTTCCTGAAGTTAGAATGTCGATGGACAAGACAGCACAGGAGGAGGCTGCCACATGGGCAGTTAGCAGGCAACATGGACGTGATCATCAGACCTGCCCAGAGAATCCAGGAGGGAATCTGGTTCTGAGCAACAACTCCTGAGGACAGGAAGGGGAAGAAGTGAAACACTGAGATCAACTTGAGGGCCGCCTGCAGAACAAGTGCACTAACTGGCTCCATCGTTGTCATGTCCCAGGGAAGGCAGCTAATGTTAGGTAAAAACAGGAGGGCCGGCCTCCAAAATATTAAACCAATGGACTAGAGCCGAAGTTGACAGACTTCTGTAGAGAGCCAGCTAGTAAATACCTCAGGCTTTGGAGGCCAGAAAAGTTCTCTAGCTCCTATTCTTCATTGGGGAGCATAGGCTAACAGTAAATCAGACCGTACCATTCAAGCTAGTCTGGCAGCCAATAAGCCCCTTTCCCAACATGCAGTACCACAGTAGCTCCCACCCAGGGCAGAGGCCCACTGTGGAAGTGATCAACTACTGTGCTAGCAACCAAAACATCAGCTCTCAGGAATATCCACGCTGCTTTATTCTTGAGTATGAATGAGCTACTGTGCATCACCAGACACTGAGGAAAAACAGAAGCCTGAAGAAGAATGACCAAGATAAACAAGGGAACCAGATCCCAGAGGAATGAAGCGGTTTCAGGGTCAGGAGATAATTTAAAAACAACAACTCTAATTAGTGTGTCAGAGAAACCCAACACAATTTAGCTTTCACAAAGCAAGAGCAAGATGCTAGGAGAATGAAACTGGAGAATCAGAGGAAAGAGAATTTAAAAGTATCACCGCCAAATTAATACCTAGACTAGAGCACCTGGAAGACAAAGTGAAGCCAATACATTAAACTACAGTACGAAAAGAGGTGGGGAAAGACAACTGAAAGGCCCATGTGCTCAATCTTGGAAGTCTACTCATTAATAGCACACATCAGAACCTGAGTTTGAGCCTAATGTGGTGGTGGTGGTGGTGGTGGGGAGCTGTCTTAATTAGGGTTTTATTGCTGTGAAGAGACACCACAACCAAGGCAACTTTTATAAAAGAAAACATTTAATTGGGGCTGGCTTGTAGTTCAGAGGTCTAGTCCATTGTCATCATGGCAGGGAGCATGTTGGCATGCAGGCAGATAAGGTGCTGGAGAAGGAGCTGAATTCTACATCTTGATCCGCAGGCAACAGAAAGAGACTATGAGCCACTAAGCCTGTCTTGAGTTTCTGAGACCTCGAAGCCTGCCCTCAGTGACATACTTCCTCTAACAAAGCCACATTCCCTAATAGTGCCACTCCCTATGGGATTATGGGGGGCATTTTATTCAGACCACCAAAGGGGCTGTCAAACTAAAAGAAATGGATGAAAAGAAATCATCAAAGTAGGGAGAAAAAAATGTATACAGAAGAATGCCAGAAGGCTTCAAACTGAACAGCCTAAGATTACTCAGAGCAGTAGTTGAGAAAGTTCAACGTAGACATAGACAAAAAACAAAAACAAAAACAAAAAATCCTTAGACTATTATAAGGTGCGTGACTTTTGTTTACATTCCATTTGTTTAACTCTGTGAAGCTGTGTTACTGTGCCTGTGTAAAACACCTGGTGGTTTAATAAAGAACTGGCCAAGAGCAAGGCAGGAGAAAGGAAAGGTGGGGCTGGCAGGCAGAGAGAATATATAGAAGGAGAAATCTGGGAGGAGAGATCTAAGATCTAGGAGCCAGAGAAGGAGGAGGACTCCAGAAGTCAGCCACCCAGCTACACAGCAAGCCACGGAGAAAGAGTAAGATTTACAGAAGTTAGAGAATGGGAAAAGCCCAGAAGCAAAAGGTAGTCAAAATAAGTTAAGGAAAGCTGGCAAGAAACTAAACCAAGCTAAGGCCGGGCATTGATAATTAAGAATAAGCCTCCATATGTGCTTTATTCGAGAGCTGGGTGGTGCCCACCCCCACCAAGAGCAAAAAAGAGCCAAACAACAACATACAACAGAGATCAACAGAATATATTGTATACACCCAATGAAGGAAACAAAATGAAAATAATCCACCCCAAGGTATCTTCAAATCAATGGGAATCAGGCTGGTATCGGTTGGCTATGTTGTCTTCTTGGTTATGAGCCTAGCCTTGGACGTCTGAGCCATCTCTCCAGCCCTGGTATCAGATATCTTAACAGTGACACAGATGGCTTGAAGTCAACAGATCAGTGCTGTGAGTGTTTTGAGGGAAAATAAATTCAGTTAGACTAAATCAACCAAAAGCAACAACAAAACAAAGGTTTCAGAATTTACCTCCCACACATTCTTTCTGAGGAATTTATTTAATAATTGCCTCTGCTAATCAAGAAAGCAATCAAGAAAGGAAAGCAAGACAGAAAAAGATACAGAATTTAGAAGACACCGTCTGATCTAGGGAAGTTGTGAAAAGAAGTTTCTGGTTGAGAGCTACATAGCATGCCCACAGCATCAGGTGTCCAGACTGGAGGAGCAGGGAAGAGCTTTCTGCAAATGGAAAGGAGATGCCATGAACGAATTATCAAACTAAAACCAAATGTGTTAGAGCAGGAAGAAAAGGTATAGTGTTCTTTCAAACACAGCGAAGAGAGGCATTCAGAAACACCATGAAAAAAGTAAAAGGTGATTAAAAACCAGTGGTTCAAGTATTACTCAGACTAAAAAGCAGTAGGATTCAAAGGAACTGCTGGGACCTAGGAAATGACAATCACTGAACTGGGCTATCACAGGCACTCTGCATGGCACGGTGATATTCACTATGATATTCACTATGCAGGTGGGAAGGAAGCTCCAGTAATAGCACTCTGCTTGGCCATGCAGCAAATATTAATATGCCAAAATAAGGCAGGCACTGTTCAGTGGTTTCAGACTTAGAACCAACATTGAGACAAAGCACGGAAGATCACCCAACAGAGCCAGAGATAGAGCTGAGTGGTCGAGCACTTGCCTAGCATGCTTGAGGCCCCAGGTTCAATCCCTTGTGTTACAAAGACAAGAAAAGACCATCTACCAGAACACACTGACAATGTGAAGAAAGGTGAAAGTTCAAAAGGCAGTGAGGGAAGTTAGGAGACAGTGGAAGGCAGAAGAGATGGTGGAAACGCTGGTCACACTCCTATTTTCACCTGATTTGCATAAAAAAGGGTAGGTTTCAAGACACTTGGGGTTCCAAAGGCAGACATACACTGGGAGTGCAGGGAATGAGGGGCAAGGAAAAGGAATTGATACTTTTCTTTCTTTCCTTCCTTCCTTTCTTCTTGAGTCAGGGTTTCTCTGCATAGCCCTGGCTGTCCTGGAACTCCCTCTGTAGACCAGGTTGGCCTCGAACTCAGAGATCTACCTGCCTCTGCCAAGTGTTGGGATTAAATTCGTGCACCACCAAGCCCAACAATACTTTACTTTCTTAATGAATCAAGAAAGAACTGAATAATTGCTGGGCGGTGGTGGCGCACGCCTTTATTCCCAGCTCTCGGGAGGCAGAGGCAGGTGGATCTGTGAGTTTGAGGCCAGCCTGGTCTACAGAACAAGTTCCAGGACAGCCAGGGCTACACAGAGAAACCGTCTCGAAAAACCACCCCCCACAAAAAAATTAAATAATTGAATATTTATCGTTAATGTTTGGAAGAAGCCAGTAGGAGTACAAACCCCAGGAACTTCATTGTTTTTGTTGTTGCTGCTGCTGCTGTTGTTTTTGTGGTGGTAACTTAATTTCTTTTTCTGACAGGGCCTCACTAAGTAGTCCAGACTGGCCTCTAACTCTAACCCCCATCCCTGGTGAGGGGGTGGGAGAGGGAGAGGGAAAGAGACGTGTCACATAGAGACTAAAATAAAAAGAATATCCACAATTCAGAAGAGAATGTTACCTGAACGTCCTGGCCCTGCCCCACCATTTTGACTTCAGGGTTAATCATTTCTCTGTTGTCCTCACAGTGTTATTACAAATGCATGCCTGCCTAAGTGGCATACTGTTTAGATCTGCTTGTTTATGTGGCCAGAACCACACCATGTGCACTTCTGGCTTTCTTGCCCCACCTGGTGATTTAGCCACCATGGATACATGCAGCTATAGTTCATTTCCGTTGCCAGAGAGAGTCCACATTGGGACAATACCTTGGCTATTGACTAAGTATTGATCTTGGCTACTGACACTGCTACTTGACTAACTCTAGTTTTGTTTTGTTTTTTCAAAATCATGAACAGCTCAGCCAGAAAAACTCTTATGAGAATAGCTAATCTTTTAAAATGCTCTTCCCTGAGCCGGATGGGCACGGTGGCGCACCCCTTTGATCCCAGCACTCAGGAGACAAAAAGGCAGGAGGATCCCTCTGAGTTGAGGTCAGCCTGGTTTAAAGAGCGAGTTCTAGGGTAGATAGGGCTGTTACACAGAGAAACTCTGTCTCAAAAAACCAAAAAATAAAATGCTCCTTGGAAACAAATCCTCCTTCCAGACAAAGCAGAAAAACCTGGCCTGTGGCTAAAGTACTGAGTGTTCTAGACAACCAACAGAGTGATTCCCAGGATCCCATCCCTCTGCTTCCTGGCCTGGCCTCTCACACACAGACTCCTGTCTTCTCCAGTAAACCTGAGATTCCACACCCTGCTTTATAACAGGTAAACAATTGGCCTTTTAAAAGGCAGCCTGTAGTTCTGAGCCACACCTCTCGCCCATTATCTCCCCTGCTTCTTTCCTGGGTGAGGGAACATAGACCTTAGAGAAAGACTCCATTAACAGGCTGCTGGAGCCAACACAGTAGGAGGAGCCAACACAGGCTTTGCCCTACCAGGATGGCACAGGAAGACCAACCATGTGAGATGCCAACAGGATGGCCCACAGGATCTTCATGTTTGCCACCTGCCATGACCAGAGCCAGCCACATTTCCTGTGTTACCTCTCAAGGGTCAGATAAGAGAAAGCTGAAAAACAGTAAGTGGTAATATGATAGTGACGCTCTTAGATCTGCACCATATGCCCGCCATGGTGAAAAAAAAAAAAGAGCTTTGTACACCTTACTTATCTCCGTGGTTTGGATAGCGACACTCTTAGATCTGTACCATATGCCCGCCATGGTGTTAGGAGTTTTGTACAACTGACTTATCTCAGTGGTTTGGAACCTATGACATCACTTTAAGGAGGTTAAACCAGCATTTCAAAAAGGAAACAAATAAGACTAGAAGTAAGTAGAAAATAAGACTGGTGATTACACTATAAAGTCTTGCTAGGTCACTAGAATAAATGCTCTATCTTTGGCCTTTTGTCTTGTGAAATTTCTGATCTGCTTATATTCACGTGCATTTATTTCTGTTTGGAATCATAACATAAAATGTACCCTCTCTCCTGGTCTCGCTGCATGAGATAGCTGTTTGAAACCTGGGACTTATACAGGGACGCTTGGCTCAATCTGGGAGGAGGGGACTGGACCTGCCTAAACTGAGTCTATCAGGTCAATCTCAGTCCTCGGGGGTGGCCTTAATCTGGAAGTGGTGGGAATGGGGGGTGGGCTGGGGGAAGGGGAGGGGGGCAGGAAGGGGGAGAACAAGGGAATCTGTGGCTGTTATGTAGAACTGAATAGTATTGTAAAATAAAAGAAAAAAAAAGAAATGCAATAACAAAGAAAAAAAATGTACCTCTCACTGAGGACAGAGACTAGAAACTGTTGCAAAATACTTCCTTATCTATCCCAGAACTGTCCCATCGGAGATGTATTCAGTTACTAATCCTGTTTAACAAAGAAAACAGCTAAAGTCACTTCACCAACTTCCTCTGTGCCCCACCTCTCAGCCATGGTCCTCACCTGCGTTTTTTAACACAACAGCCTCTTTTCTGTTCCTCTTTCTTCTCCAGACCACATGCTGTGCTCAGAACCTAGAACACTCTCCCCTTATCCTTCCTGAGCTGGTTCCTTTTCAACCATCAGGTCTCTGCTTGTGTATGACATCTAGTGGCAGAGTCCTGTAGGGCCCCCAGTCTGGGCAGCTCCTGACCCATGGCAACTGAGACGCTGTTCACTTGTTTGCTGTCTGTCTTCCCTTCCAAAAGAGAACGGTTGTTTGCATCACCCACCAGAGCAACTGGACAGAGCAGAACCTCACAATTGTTAAGTGAACAAAGAATGCCCCAGGCTTTTCATTGGCCAAGGCCGGAGCCAGGACTCCAAACCTAACCTGTCTGACCCCATACTTACTCCTTACCCTGTACCATTAGGAAAGTGTTAGCACCGGGACAGAATTTAAGTAAGCCTAGTTCCTAAGCCCATGCTCCCACCCTGGTGTCCCTGGTGTAAGGAAACCATGAGTGGCTTTCAGAGGCTGCCTCTTGTGGTCAGCTGAGAATGTGGAGGGAATAAATGAGAGAGGAGACGGCACATTCTCAGATTTGAACAAGAGGAAAACATTACCAGTCATTGAAGAAATAACCAAAGAAATCAGTCAAACACATGCTCTATGCTGAGTCCAGGATTGTAACCAGCTCAGAAAATAAGTGGTGGGGTTCTCCTAGTCAAGTGATATTATGGGAAGGAAGGCTGGAGAGGCAGCCAGAGATCGGCAAAAAACTTCAAAGATACAACTGTGTACGGGGCACAGAGGACTAAGGTTGCAGGAACTTCACTTTAAGGAACATGGGGTAGCAATGGTGAGCTGTAAACCTGAAACTGAGAACAGAGAGGCAGGGACCATACAAGGTTCTAGGTAGGCCAGGAACTGGAGAGGGTGGAATACTTTGGTAACGCTGCCACCTTGTGGCTATAGAATGCCTGTCCCACAGAAAATAGGAATCTATGGACACTTATTAATTCTCTTTGTACTGCTGAAATCTGTTCAAACTACTGTCAGTGCTAGTAATAATAATTTTGGTATGTCTCTACAGTAAATACTACCTCTGGCGTTCATTTTTCTTTAAATAAGCCAAGTCACTGGGTAATGGGGCAACCTGATTTCCTAACTGTGAGTTGCTGGACTCCTGCTGCCCTGGCTGCCTTAAGCAAAAGGGCTGTGAGTCAAACAGCCAGCACTGACCGTTTCAAAAGCTACATAGATGAAGTGAAGAAACTATACAACAATCACAGCTAAGGGGTCCTGATGGGCAGCCTCACTCAGCTAGCTTTGGCTAGTTCAAGTGGTCTAAAACAGACTTTTTGCTATCACAAGCTTTGCTGAACTCTAGAGGACTCCACAACCATTTATCCATAGGCCATAGATGGAACATTTATTCTAGTGGCCGAGACAAAGGAATACTTGTAATTGGCACAAACACAAATCTTCATTTGCATGAGAGGTGTGCTGTGATTTTTTTTTTTTTCATGCCCTCTCTGGCTGGGAGCAGCAATTCAGTTCACTAAAGTAAACTGAGAGACCATCGCCAGTTCTTGAAGGTACAGTCCCAGCCACAACCATTTCCGAGTTTGCACCAGGCTTTTTGCCATCACAACCCTCAGTGGGCTGTGATATCTTATAACCAGGCTAGAAAAGGAGCATTTATCCTGATGGGCTGGCAGAGGGATGGCTGTGACTGGTACAAAAGGGACAATGCCATGATTCATAGGAAACACAAACCTTCATTTGCATAATTGAGGCACCATCCCCTCTTCGGCTATATGAGCAGACAGGCTAAGGGACACTCATCTGCCCAATTAGACCCAATAAATGTCTTCCCATGAGTGGTCTTTTCTTGCTTACTTTTGTTAACGCAGCTGAGCTGGCAACACAGGGAGAGAAGCAACAGACACAGCAGCATGGCAGCAACCACAGAGGGAGCAGACTGGCAACGGCGGACCAGCCCACAGGCCGAGCTGCAGAACCAGCACGGTGGCTGGCTGCCAGACAGTAGAAGCAGCAGCTGGACAGTTCAGGAGTGGACAGACAAAGAAAAGGAGGCTGAGAGAAACAAGACGTAGAGAGGAGGGAGCTGGAGAGGTGACTCGGTGCTCTTCCTGAGGACTGGGGTTTGTCCCCAGCTCCCGCTTGATCCCTATAACCACCTGTAATTCCAGTCCCAAGGAATCCGATGCCATCTTCTGGCCTCCAAGAGCACTGACCACAGGTGGTGCACAGACACACATGCAAGAAAACACCCACCACATACATAAAAATACACTTTTTTTTTAAGTAGAGAGAAGGCAAGAAGGGGCAGAGGGTGAAAGGGGATAAAAGACTATAAGGGTCAGAGAAGAAAAACTACAGACTCTGATTGCTGGAAGAGTTCCAGAAAACTGTCAATTCGTTAAAACAAACATTCTCAGACACCCTAGGCCAACAGATCTAAGACTGGCTGGTATCAGATGCTATGGGACCCTGACTTACACAAGCTCTCTAGCACTTGCTGAGCTAAGAGTCTGATACCTGAGGCCTGAACAAGGATGGGTTCTTGACCAAGTTCTCATCCAGAGGGTACCAGTGCTGCTCTACCTGCGTGCCTACTGCTACTGCTCACCGCTGTCAAACACTGGGGACACAGAAGCGCCAAAGGCCCCCAAAGGAAGGGTTTCTCCTCAACCGCCCTGACTTGATTCCTTTTCTTTCTTTGTGTGGTAAAGGGGATTAAACCTTGGGCCGCCCATACTTGTGCAAGTGCTCTACAGATAAGCTATATCCTCAGTGTTCCTTCACTTTTATTTTGAGATAGGGTCTCACTAAGACGTCCAGGCTAGTCTTGAACTTGCTCTATGGCCCACACCATAGACCTTAAAAAAGTTTAAAAGACCTTAAACTTTCGAGCCTCTGCCTCAGCTTTCCAGTAGTTAGGACTACGGCCTATGCCCAAAGCTGGATTCTTACCTACAGTCTCCACCCAGGTAGAAGGAACCACACAGCATTTGTCTATCTCTTCACAGTAATTTGTGGCCCTCTTGCCACTGCCCTAAACATACCTATGGGCAGAGATGGCATCTTACTGGACTCTGAAGCAATGGTACTTGGCACTGAGCCAAGTACACTAAAATAGTAACAGTAGCTACTATTAAATAGGTGCTGACTGCTTCTGAATAGATCACATACTGTATTCTTGAATTTCACCTTCGCAATACCTATGAGAATTTCAAATGCAAACCACAAGTAGATGTTTATTTCAATACCAGCTGGGAGTTCTTGAAGAGGCCAATGACTCAGAAATAAAGGCAGGCATCCCCAGCAAAGAGTAAAAACCATTATCTTTCTAATTATAATGTGCATATGACTTGTAGAAAATCTAGCTAGCACACAGGCTCCAGTTCTGTAGTGTGCATTAGGGTCTGGGATTCTGTGCACGAAAAGCTCCTAGGCGGTGCTTAGAGTACTGTTCCACAGATCACATTCCCAATGGCAAAACCCTGGGAAATGGACTGAGAAACTATGGCCTGCAGGTTCTATTTGTCCCACTACCTGAGTGAACACCCAGCAAGCTGGAAGTGATACATTCATTTTTAGAGAGGTGGAGGAAGAGAAGGAATGAGGAGTCTAAGACCATCCGTGCCTCAAAGCCTGGAACATTTACTTCAGTTCTTTACCAAGAGTCTGCCAGCTCAGTATTTATGAAGTCACCAGCGACAGGACAAAGAGTCAGACAAGGAAGGAAGGAACACAGATCAGGCCCTGAAGCCAACTGTTGTGACTTCCAAATCTCTAGGCCATGTTTAGGTAGGGAAGGCAAGCCACAAAACACGGCCCATGTGCTAGCAAAGCAGGGAAAGAAGAGCTCCCATCCCGGGCTCCCAGGTAGGTAGGGGTGGTCATGAGGAAAGGGTCATGTGGGGCTGGGTGGGGAGGAGCCCTCACCAACTGCCACTATCAACATTCACCTTGGAAGAAACGCAGAGGCCAGTGATCACTACCACTTATGTGCAGTGTCACAGAAGTACTTACTGGTGAACAACAACAACAACAAAAAGCGGCTCTGTGGATGCCGCAGGTTGGTCCCAGCAACAGAACCTACTGAATTCTGGCTAAAAGTGGGAAGGGGAGTGGACGGGCTGGAGGAGGAGGAAGAGAGGATGGTACTGACGTAATGGCCCACAGTCTATAGTCGGGTGGCTTCTGTGAGCCACGCCTGGCTATGGTGCCATCCGTCACGCTTCTGCTACCCCGTGTCAAAGAACACATTTACTTAAAGGTCAACGCTTAAGAAAATAAATACAGCTGCCCGTTTCCATCAACTTAGAGCAAAGAATCTGGCAGCCGTTGAGTGAAGAGCAGGATCTGCTCTGAAAGGTTTGCTTGTCTCACATCAAGTGATCACATGTATTTTCAAAGAACAATAGTCCTCATTTATAGAGCTGTGGGAAATACTATGAAAGAGACACTGGGACAGGATATCTGGCAAGCCAAACTGTTCTTAAATGCCAAGGGTCAAATCAGAGTACACGAGGATGTGACCAAATCACCATGTGTGCAAAACACAGTCTAGAATTTCCTGGTTGGGAACCGTCAAGGTCAACCCTTTTCCCTCATGTGCTGCCTACAAAAATCTTGACACATCATGTCTTGATTGGGGCATGGAATGTTTGCCTTTTTAGTGAATTAAAAAATGCTTTCAGGGCTGGAGAGATGGCTTTGTTTAAGCATTCACTGGCTGCTCTTCCAGAAGACTTGGGTTTGATTCCTAGCACGCATATGGAGGCTCTTAAGTCTCTCTAACTCCAGTCCCAGGGGACCGAACACTCTGGCCTCTGTGGGCACTGCGTACACACGGTATACATACATACACGCCAACACCTGTACACCCATACACACACGGATGTTTTTCATCAAAACAAATTTCTGTTACCCATATGTTTCTGCCCTACCCAAGTTCATCCTGCTTGATCATACAGTTTGTCTCTCTTACCAGGAAGTGGGGTTCTTCAGGGAAGTGACGGCCTGGGCTGCCTCCAGCACGCTGCAACAGTGCATGGTGTAAGAGTGTGCTGAGATGGCAGTCTACTGAAATACTTCATTTTCCTGCCACCTACTGCTCTGTGATTTTGAATTGGTTACTTAGCTTTTCCTCACCTATAAAGTCTTCTCACAATAGTGTTGTTCCATGGATTAAATGTATTAAAATGCTACATCCCGAGTTAGTATAATAGTAAGGGTTTTGAAAGTGTTGGGAATTATCAGTTAAGTTCATTAAGAGATGAGTTTATTGCCGAGACATAGTGATGTACACCTTTAATCCCAGCACTTGGGAGGCAGAAGCAGGCAGGTCTCTCTGAGTTCGAGGCCAGCCTGGTCTACACATTGAGTTCCAAGACAGTCAGGGCTACACAGAGAAACCGTGTCTCAGAAAAAAAAGATGAATTTATTATTCCATCCAATGAATAACTTACTCCCCCAATTATACTTCACCATGAAGTATGTATTAACCTTAGTGATCATGGCAGTTCTTTGCTGGGGCAGTCCATCCTAAGAATTGTGGGATGTCTCACAGCATGCCTATCCTCCATGTACTAGATGCCAGTAGCACATACACATCCAGTTCCAACAACCAAGACTGTTTTCAGAGATTGCCAGGTTCTCTGGAGGGAAAAGCCCTCCCTCTTTCATTTAGAACTACTGTATTAGAGTTTTCAAATTTGAAAGAGCCCTTGGTTTCCCACCACCCCATTCTCCCCACATACAACCACTATGTGCTCACCACTCAGATGCCTTGGAGGAAACAGGTTATAGGTGCTGTAGATATCATTGGAGAATTGCAACTTGAGCTCAGGGCTGCCTGTGAGGAGTTGTGCCACGTGTTCTACCTGAAACGGCGTCTTCTCCAGGATCACAACAGCATCTTCTCCATGTGTGTCCCCAGAGTCCTCATTCACCTGCCGGCAGAGATATCAGCAGTGGGTCCCCAGACGCCTACGCGGCCGCCGCTAGAAAAGCTGTACACCATAAGCAGAAGCCTCCAAAGAACATGAAATCCCAGCACTTGGGGCTAGGAAACAGTTTTCTTGGTAAAGCGCATTCCACGTAAGCATGAAGACCTGAGTTCTATCCCCAGAAGCCATGTAAAAAAGCTGGTCGTGATGGTGCTACTTAAAATCCCAGAACCGGGAAGGCAAAGATAAGTGGACCGGTGGGGCCTCCTGGCTGGCCAGCCTAGCCTAATTAGTGAGCTCTTCAGGAGTGAGAAACCTTATCCAACACAAGTAAGCAAAAACAAAAAAAGACAGAAACAATACCTGAGGTTGACTTCTGGTCTCCACATGAACACACATTCAAACACACACACACACACACAAATTAATAAGATGCTCTATATTCAGCAGTAGTAAATATTCAGCCAAGATCTCATTCTTTATAAGCAACCAATCCATCTCATTAGCATGCAAACTTGTTTACATCTTTAATAAAAATTATATAGACACCAAAGAATTGTTTAAAAATTAATTTCCAGGCTAGGCGGTGGTGGCACATGCCTTTAATCCCAATGCTTGGGAGGCAAAGGCAGGTGGATCTCTGAGTTCGAGGCCAGCCTGGTCTACAGTGAGTCCCAGGGCAACCAGGGCTACACAGAGAAACACTGTCTCGAAACAAAAACAAAACAAAACAAAACAAAATGAGTTTCCTTATGAGTCATTATCAGTAGATGTTTGATTTGAATATCTATTTTATACGCCTGTATACCCAGGGTTGTGTAAAACCTTCTCTGCAGAATGCAGTCACGAGTGGAAAAGTTGTCGGCCTCCGTTCTAGAGAAACCTTGCCATCTGCCTTGACTAGGCCTCCTCAGGAGTTTGGGGTGGTCTCCAACTCTGCGGCTAGACAGGTAAGCACGCAGTGTAAGAGCCAGCAGCCTATCCGCCTCCACAGACACGCGTTGCAGTCCAGGAACTCTGTCATCTCCACATCCCAGCCTGGGTCCCTGTCACACATGGGGGCGCACAGCGTGTGGAATGGGTTGACAACGTAGGCTGAAGTCATGGGAAGCAGGGACCACACCTCGCAGTTTTCTCATTTTGGGGGACAGGGCCCAGAGCACCTATTTGCCGAGTTCCTGCCGCCTTTCTACGCACAATGAATGATGGTGAATGGCGTGGGGAATTTAACACGTGCTTTTTTTTTTTTTTTTTAACTTTATAGGTGAGGATATTTGCGGGGAAGGAGGAACTGGGGCAGTCAGACCTAGACGTGTGCCTTCCTTGAATTCCACGGGCAACCCTGTCGCTCCACGCACGGCAGTGGTGGTGACTCCACCTCCCCCGACTAACGTGATTGGTAGTTCCCGGAGTGGAAAAAAAAAACAACCCTCCGCTCTCACGCGAAGATTGGCTCCCTCTTTCCCGCGTCCCCCCGCCCCCCGGTGTTTAATGGTACCTTCCCGTGCAGGAAAATGATTTTGTCCCGCGCAGACTCCCTCAGCACTTTTTGTACTCTAAAGCCGGAGAACGGCAAGCGGACGGGGGCGGAGGCACCATTGCCAACGCCTGCTTCCTTCTCGTCTGTGCTGGGGGTCTCGGCCTCCTCGGCCTCGGGTTCGCGCTTCCTTTTGAGTTGAGGGGCCGTATCCGCCATGCTGCCCGGGAAGAGCCGTCCCCGCCTGCACGTCTGAGCCGCTGCCCACGCCCCTTGCGCTCCCGCCCAGCCTGTGAGGGGCTGGACTTCAACTCCCGGCATGCTCTGGGCAGGCCAGGCCGCTACTCCATTTCCCGGCGTGCTTCGCGCCTCACTCGGCTTCTGCAGGTTTTGCACCTGCTTGGGTGGAGGGTCTACTAATGACTTTTGTGGAGGGGCCAATGGAGTTCGAGTCACTGAGCTCCTGGTCCTGCGGGCAGGCGGTGGGGAAGGGAAAGGAAGGCGGCGAGGCCCTAAGGAGGCTGGCTACGGGTTAGTGGCAGTGGAGAGGACCCACCTCTGCCCAGCGCCTGGGGCGGGAAACTGAAAACACCTTTGGGCTCTGTGTGATGGACACACAGTGTTAAATAGTGACGGTTTACATTAACATCCCTACTCACGAGCAGGCGTGGAAAGAATGTTTTTAAAATAAATCTACAAGCCATTTTATTTCTTAGCTGTTATTTTTTTTTTTTAACAGTGGGTACTTAAGCCATTTTCCATTTTTCTCCAACTTTCGTAATTTTACATCAGTTTTTCCCCTTTATATGTAGACTTGTCCTTTTTTTTGCTGAAAAGAAAAAGTAAGCCAACAGGGTAGATCATACGAGTCTTTCCATCACTTCCTTCTACCCTAAAGGCTTCGTCCCTCTAAATCCAGTTTGCCTGTAATTCTGTCCTGCTACCCTGGGATGTGATTTGTATTATTCTTTTATTGCAGCTAGAGGAGTGGTAATAAAACTTGTGGTTTCTGGGTTTTGTACGTGTCTTGTGTGGTCATTCGTTCTGATTAGCCCATTTTTCCTTCCCTTTAATTTGCAACTCCAAATATTGTCAAGAACAGATAGTCTGCCAAACGTTATTTTTGTCAATATTTTTAATTTTTTAGACAAATGTAATGGATGTGGCAAAACTTTTTTTCAGTTTTTAATATTAAGATGTAATTTTCAATCTGCTTTTTGAGTTAGTAACAAAGTGTACCATGTTTTAATAATAGATTGAGCTTTGGATAGTATTCCATAGGAACATGAGTTGGATACGACTGTTTTAGAAGTAGAGAGACTTATCAGGGGACCTGGAATCTGGTATAATCATCTGCAAGTTGTCACTTGTCCATAGGCTTCCTCACCTTTTACGAATCTACAATCTGAGGTTATCAATTACATGGAAGACCAGAAAGAAATGTCTCACAAGGCCAATGGCAGTAACAAAACCTACTCAGTTCTAGGACATTATTTTTATGAAAAATCTGAACATTTTTTCAACTCAGAAAAATGAAAGAAAATGGCCAAGCATGATGTGTTCAATACCAGTGTTGTACCCAGAGTCCCCCAAAGACCACCAAGAGACCAAATCTAATGCAAAAGCAAAGTCTTTGTATTGTTTCGAGTTAACTCTGGACTCTCTGTCCGTCTGATGCAGCAGCAGAGCAGGAGAGACCCAGAGTAGCAATGCGGCAGGGTTTTTAAAACAAGGGGGCTGGGGTCTATAGACTACATAGGAACAGACTCAGGACTGATGTATTCCAGTGGCAATCATGTTAGTAACTTTTAATTGGCTAGTGTTAGTTGGGGGTTACAGTTACCATTTTTGGACAGGCTTGGACAAGTCCCAGGCTTTGTTCTTGAGCAGCCATGGAAGCTGGCTGGCCTACCACATACTGATTGTGGGAGCTGCTCAGTGGCCCAGGCTCTGTTCTTGACTCATGCACATAGCTCTAAGTTGGTGAGGGGTCCCAGACAGTAAACAACTGGCTGAACCTTGAACAGTCAGTACGTGCAGAAAAGGGAGCTACTGCAAGGACTATGTCTTCTGTTCATGGCCTTCCCAGAAACTGCTTTTCTGTTAGATGTGTGTGCACACATGTCTTAAAGGGGATTGGACCTTGAGCAGTTAAGCATGTGCTCTGCCATAGAAATACACCCTCAGTCCTTGAGTAGGGTTCTGACTTCTGGAGACAGAAACCAAGTCAAGTGCTCATCAAACTTCCTTAGTCGAGCCTGTGTGAATTCCTGTCTTGACGCCCCTGGGCCTGGCAGAAAGCGACATTCTTTACTCACCACAGTCCTAGGTGTTACCCATGAGCCGGCAAGAGTAGAAGTCCTAAGCAGAAGGGCTTTTTAAGAGCTGGTTGGGGGCGACTGCTGTCTCCTGCTGTTTGACAACAGCAAGCTGTGACAGTGCCCTCTAGTGGACTGAGCTTTGTCAGTTTGCGTCTCCTAAACTAACATGGAGTGATATACTCAGAAAAAAACTTGCCGTTTCTTAAATTATTTCAGAGACGATTCTAAATCTGGAACGATGATAAATGTGGGGATTTTGTTTTATTTGTGTCTTGGTTCTTTGAGACAGGCTTGTTTCAAACTGAACCCAATATGATGAGTACAGGCATGCACTAAAATAATTTGTATTTGGGGTATTTATTCATTCATTTATTGTATGTGTGCAGGGGTGCATAAATAATGATAAAACATTATTTTACAACTCTCAATGGGTGCAAAAGCTATTTGGAGAAAACTGTTTTTATACATGGGATGAAACACTATAAATTCAAAACTTGCAGCTAAAAATTAGCTCTACTAACCCATCTCCTTAACTTTTGTTTTTATTCATTTCTAGTCAAAACCAACAAGCTGTCTTTCTTGAAATTTTATTTATATAGACTCAAGCCAAAAAGAAAAGAGAGCTGTGCTATCCAATAAGGGGGTGTAACCCACATTATTGGCCACATTCCCAAGGGTCATAGCCCCTTGGTTGGCCACCTGCACACTAGGGCCTCAGGACCTCTGTGTGTTTCCGCTAGACAGAAAATTGAAGGAGCACACTGGGTAAGACAATACAGAGAAACGAAAGCTGCCCAGTGGGTTCCTAGAAGTCAAGCTGGGGTTTATTAATAATTCAAACAAAGCCGGGCAGTGGTGGCACATGCCTTTAATCCCAGCACTCGGGAGGCAGAGGCAGGCGGATCTCTGTGAGTTCGAGGCCAGCCTGATCTACAAAGTGAGTTCCAGGAAAGGCACAAAGCTACACAGAGAAACCCTGTCTCCAACAAACAAACAAACAAACAAAATTCAAACAAGTTAAAGTTCTGGGCACAGTGGTATGTGCCTGTAATTCCAGCACATGGGAGGTAGAGGCAGGAGAATCATGAGTTGACGGTCAGCCTGGGATACATAGAATGATCCTGTCTCAGACAAAACAAAACAAAAAAACCCCAAAAAACCAGAAAACATACAAACACCAAAAGGTGGAGCTGACTTGTCTTAGGGTTTCTATTGCTGTGATGAGACGCCATGACCAAAAGCAGTTTGGAGAGGAAAAGGTTTGTTTCGTCTTATACTTCCAGGTAAATCCATCACCCACTGAGGGAAGTCAGGGTAGGAACTCAAGCAGGGCAGAAACCTGAAGACAGGAGCTGATGCAGAGGCCATGGAGGAGTGCTGCTCACTGTCTTGCTCCCCACGGCTTGCTCAGTCTGCTTTCTTATAGAACTCAGCACCACCAGCCCAGGGTTAGCACCACCCACAATGGGCTAGGCCCTGTCACATCAATCACTGAGCAAGAAAATGTATGAGAGGCTTGCTTACGGGCTAATCTGGTGTGGGTATTTCCTCAATTGAGGTTCCTTCTTCCAAAGTAACTCCAGCTTGTGTCAAGTAGATATAAAACTAGCCAGCACACTGTTTCCCTTAGTTACTTTCTATTCCTGTGATAAGACAGCATAACTAAGGAAACTTACAGAAGAGTTTATTTGGGGCTTATAGTTTCAAGAGGTTAAAGTTCATGACCATTGTGGCAGGGAGCACAGCAGCAGGAAGTCAGGCATGGGGCTGGAGCCATAGCTGAGAGCTCCTATCTTGAGACCTGAGGCAGAATGAAAGAGAAAGAAAGAGACACGGGGAAAGATGAAAATCTTTTAAAACCTCAAAGCCCAACCCCAGAGCACACCTCCTCCAACAAGGCACACCTCCTAATCTTTCCACCAACTGGAGACCAAGTATTAAAACATATGAGCCTGTGGGGGCCATTACCATCCAAACCATCACACTGCTGGAAGGCTGTTAGGTCATCTTGGTGCTGTTCTTGGAAGGACTTAATGTATTTTTTCCTTTGTGGGCCTGGGGTTAGAACATGGGGGCCAATGCATGCTCAGGCAGAAGCCTACTACACCCTCCTACAGATTCATTCTTACGAGATTTATTTTTTTTTATCCTCCGGCGCCTCACCTCCATGAGATCTTATACCCATGTATTCTTTATGATGTCCCATGTCAAGAGGCTAGCACCATAGATATGGCCACCTAATCCGGGACTTCAGTTTCCAAAACGAAGCTAAATAAACTTCTTTACAAAGGACCTAGGCTCAGGTATCATGTTATAGTGTAGAAAATAGATCAAGATGTCTTCTTTTCAAGGAGGTACTACAGCTAGAAATTTGGTAAGAATTCTTACATTTTTCAGAGCTGTGTATGATGGTGTACACTTGTAATCCCACCACTCTGGAGGCAGAGGCATGAAGATCAGCCACAAGTCTGAGGTTAGCCTGCTGTGGGATGTCTTTCTGTATGCTGTGAATATGTGTGGCTCCCATTAGATAATAAATAAAGCTGTATAAATAAAAGGAGCAACATGTAATGGGACACAGGTAAAGCCATGGAACATATGGCAATATATAGATTAATAGTAATGGGTTGAGTTAAATTATACAACCTAGCTAGCAAGAAGTAAGAAGCCATAGGCCATACAGTTTATTATTATTAAGCCTCTGAGTGATTATTTTATAAGCAGCTGTGGGACGGTGGGGCCCGTGGGACTGGAGAAACTTCTGGCTACACTAGCTTGATCTACACCATGAGTTTCAGGGCAGTTAAGGGCAAGGTAGTGAGATTCTATCTCAAACAAACAAATGCACACCTTTTCCCCCTCTTTTTTCCCTGCTGACTTCTGCCAGTTCTTCTAGGGTTTTATCTGTGGGTCCCAAAATAAATGAAACATCCCAGAATCTCCTGGCTAGTTCACCAAATAGGAGAGTTTAAACGATAAATATATATAATTACATAGGAATGTATATATGAATGAATTGTTTTTTGCATTTGAATACTTGACTCCTGGTTGATGGAGCTGTTTGGGAAGGATTAGGAGGGGTGGCCTTGCTTGAGGAAGTATGTCCCCAGGGGCAGGCTTTGAGAGCTTAAGGCCTCAACCTACTCCCAGTTGCTCTCTGCTCCCTGCCTCCTATTTGCCGCCAGCTTCCCTGCTGTGATGAACCCTCTGCAGCCCAAATAAACCCTTCCTTCTATAAGTTGCTTTGGTCATGGTGTTTTACCACAGCAATAGGAAGTGACTAATATAATCTCATAAATCCATAATTGGGAATATAAGTGTAAGAAACAACAGATTAAACCTATAATCCCAGCATTTGGAAGTTGAGGTAGGAGGATCACCATGTGTTTGAGTCCAAAAAGTCTCTGAACTCCATCTCACGGAGTGGGACTTAAATCCAATCAGGTATTGGTTGGTTACGCCCACAAGCTTTGTGCCACTATTGCAGAAGCAGAGCTAGTCCCCTTAAAACCTCACCTTGGGTAACTTTGGCGTTACCAGCATCAAAGTCCGTGAGAATTTTTTCTTGTGCAGTTTCGATTCCCCGGAATAGTCCTCTAGTCTTCTGCTTAGGAGACAGAAGCACCTAAGTGCCAGTCAAACACAGAACAATCCTGTTAGGGCCGGGAGGGCGGTTGCAGCACTTGAGCCTGCCTTAAGAAGAGAAAGTGGAGAAATTGATGACTCCTCAGGCACTCATTCAACCTGTCCCTCATGACTTTAAATTGTAGACGCTCAGAACTGGAAGGGTCCTTGTCCACTGACATGATTTGGCTACCACTTGATTTTGAAAGCAATCGTTATTCAACAAAAGGGTAGTGCAATTTTTTTTTTTAATTTCTTGAGAGAGGGTCTCTCTGTGTAACCCCCGTGGTTGTCCTGGAACTCGCTTTGCAGACCGAGCTGGTCTCAAACTCATGGAAATCCACCTGCCTCTGCCTCCCGGAAAGCTGGGATTAATTCCACCGCCGCCACCACCTCCAAGTTCAATCTACTTTGTAATGCTTTTAGTAATAAAGAACTCACAGCCCAGATTGTCCTAATTTTTGTCAAATAGCCTATAGAATCTTTAGAATAAGTAAAACATAAAATTAAAAAATAAATTTTATATATTTCATTTGAGCTATGGAACTTGAGACCTTCCTTGTCTCGGGAAACAAAAAGTAGGGCTGGAAACCTGGCCTGGAGGTTGAGAGTGCTTTCTGCTCTTCCAAAAGACCCAACTTCAGTCCCACCACTCATGGGGCAAGTTCCTGTAAGTCCAGCTCCAGGGGACCCGGGGGATCCCTTCTGGATTCCAAGGCCACGTGCACTCATGTCATGCTGCCCTCCCCTCATGTAAAACCCCACAGCAGGCACCGGTTAGTGGGGCAATGACTGGCCCATTCCCTTTAAGCAGTATGACATCAATGCCTGAATGGCCGCTGTTGTGACTTCCTTCACAATTGCATGAGAGGTGCACAGAAACCAAGTAAAACCTATAGTCATTTAAAATCAATAGTGTAGTATGGTACTTAATGTCAAACTAACGTATTATGTCTATGCTATTTTAATTTTAAGTCACTCTTTATAGTAGCAGCAGAAAATGAAGTGAGAAAGAATAAATCTAATAAAACATATTAATATGAAAAATATTATAGAACTTTATTGAAACACATTTAAAGACATAAGTGGAGATTCTCCTTTATGGATACAAAGGCTTTATCATAAAAGTACCTGCTTTTCCTAGTCAAATTCATAAACTCAGTGTAACTCCAATAAAAATATACTTTTCCTGGGCACCTGACAGTATGAATACACAATATAGAGAAGTAGGAATTAAGAAATGATAGAGCGATTTAGAAGGACAAGAAGAGTGGGAAGAACTGACCCACAGGGCATTAAGGCTTTTTTCAAAGATGCTATGGCACTAACACAGGGTCTACTTGAAGGAGACTAGAGAACCAGCCTGGGTCTGATGACGTACACCTTTAATCCCAGCACTGTACTGGGGAGGCAGAGGTAGACAGATCTCTATGAGTTCGAGGCGAGCCTGGTCTACAGAATGAATTCTTAACCAGCCAGGGCCACATAGACAGACAGAAACCAACAAACAGCTATCAGTGGGGATAGGATGGATGGGCATTGAAGGCATTCCATATGGAGTTTATCTTCACCTTGGCAAAAATTGCCATTTGGGCAAGAAACTGTTCTTGCCTGGACTGCTTGATCGACTGGACATGCAAGACCCATAGAAAGGTGACCACTGAACTTTGCTTGACAAAATGGTCCTTCAGGTTCCTGCTTCGCAGAGGAAACTGCCAGACATTCTACAGAACACAGACAGAAGTGACTGAGAGACTCTAGGCCTGTAGGTTAAAGACAGATGCCCCAACTTTACAAAGGGACATTAGGTGACTGTCCAGGCTGCCAGCTGTCTCTGTCTACACTGGCAAGACTCCTGAAAGTTGCTTGTGTCCTTCTCAACTCATAGGTAGTATTATATCCTTCTGAGGTCTTTGATGTAGTTGAAGACTAGATAGTTATAATTTTCCTTAGTTATGATAAAAGATAAGTTAGATATGAAACCTTAGACTCACAAATATAGGGTAGATAGGATATCTTCTTTAATTTTGCCAAATATAAATAGACTAGATATTATAACTGTAATTCTTGTTTGATAATTTTGTTATATGTAAATTTACTATGTGAAAGTTAAAATCTTCCTTTTTTTAAAAAAAAAAAGAAGAGAAAAGGGGAAGTGTGGATATTGTTCTGTATAAATAAAATACTGATTGGCCAGTAGCCAGGCAGAAAATATAGACGGAACAGAACAAAAAATTCTGGGAATAGGAAGGCTGAGGCAGAGAGACACTGCCAGCTGCCGCCATGACAAGCCAGATATAAGGTACCGGTAAGCCACGAGCCATGTGGCAACTTATAGATTAATAGAAATGGGTTAATTTAAGATAAAAGAAGTAGATAACAAGAAGCCTGCCACGGCCATACAGTTTATAAGTAATATAAAGCGTCTGAGTGATTATTTTATATGTGGGCTATGGGACTGCGGAGGCTTGGTGGGACCTGGAGAGAAGCTCTCCAGCTACACTACCGAGTAACTGATAGAAACCGGTCAGTTTGGGATAGACACCATTTCAAAAAGCCAAAAAGAAAACAAACAACAGACAAACCAAACAATCCCAACTGGAGTAAAGATCTAAATATGAATAGAAATACTGTGAAAGAAAATATAAACAACTTTTTTTTTTTTCAAGATTGAATGTAGAAGATAGGAAAAACCACACAGGGAGAATTTTGTAAGACACAAAAAGCACCGACTACAGCTTCATAACAGCATTTTATATTAAGGTGAAAATGTAACTTTATCGTGCTTAAAAAAAAAAGCCCTCATGGTTTAGAGGTATGTAACTCAATGTTTAGGGGGAAAGCACCTGGAATTTGCTTTAAAGTGATCTTAGAGCCGTGGTTCTCAACCTTCTTAATGCTGTGACCCTTTAATACAGTTCCTCATTGGTGCAGCGACCCCCAACCATAGAATTATTTTCATTGCTACTTCATAACTGTAATTTTGCTCCTGTTATGAATCATGAATATGTGACATGCGGAATATCTGACATGAGACCCCTGTGAAAGGGCTGTTTGACCCACAGGCTGAGAACGCTGACCTAAAACAAAAGGAAACTCACGAGTGACACAATACATGGACATACCTCACAAACATGTCACACAAAGGGAAATGCACTGTGATGCAATTCACATAAAAGATAAAGTCATAAAAATAAATAACGTTTTGCTGGGATGCATATATCTACAGAAATTTCATACAGAAAAGCTCAAAACAAGTTCAAAATTCAGAATATTGGTTATTTTTGTTAGGAAACATGAGGGGCCTGGAATTCAGAACACAAAGAAAACAAGCATGTTAGGAATATCGTTGTATTGTATTTTATATAACAAGGTGGTAGGTGCATGAGTATGGTATCGTATCCTTTAGAATATTTTGTATGTAACAAAAAATATCATAATTTAAAAATAATTTGTTTTCAGTAAGGGGACATGGTGAAAGGACCAGGGAAGACAATGGCAGCTGACCACGTTTCTGTTCTTACTGAGAATACAGGTGACACCTTGCTTCTCCCTGGGAGTACACACTGGTTCCTGCCCGTTCAACAGAGACAGGTGACACCTTGCTTCTCCCTGGGAGTACACACTGGTTCCTGCCCGTTCAACAGAGACAGGTGACACCTTGCTTCCCCCTGAGAGTACACACTGGTTCCTGCCCGTTCAACAGAGACAGGTGACACCTTGCTTCTCCCTGGGAGTACACACTGGTTCCTGCCCGTTCAACATAGACAGGTGCTACGAAGCATGGGCTCTAGCAGATGTCTGAGGAGGTCCTATGTGTCACAGGGTCCAGGTGAAGAAGCTGAGTCCTGCACCCTGCTAGGGTAGAACCACTGCCTGGCTGGGTTTGCATTTCAAATGACATTTGTCAGTAAGTGAAACCCAGTGTGGAGCTGGATGTGCCTCTCTTCCGGCTTTGTGAAGTGGGCTGACATCTTTGGGAAGGAGCTACAAGTAGTGTGAGTGTGTGGGAAGGACCTGATACCCGCCACCTCTTCCCGGCTTCCCTAGGCAACTGGGAAGAGCATTGACTTATAGCTCATCAGTCAGGTTCATCCCTCTTGAAGAATGGTACCCATTTACCCCAGTGCCTGTTTCTGGGGGGAAGAAGACAGCTATGTGTCAGCTTCCTGTCCAGTGAAGCAGCAGACAAGATATTGCTGACTCTCCTGATATCACAATCTCTTGACAACTCAATGACTTCCTCGTTGCCTTCCTGGGGGAGTCCCTGGCTTTCTCCTGCCCTTCTTGGGGAGTCCCCATCTTCCTCCTGGTCTCCTTGGGGGAGGTCCCCATCTTCTGCCTGGCCTTCTTTTGGAGCCCACAGTAATGGAAGCTGGAAGCAATCTGATCCCGTGTCCTGTGCAGAGTGCAGCTGGCTCTGGCTCCTGAAGCCTCCTGCCATAGCTACTGGAATCCAGCACCTGGTGTGAGCTATTTCCGACTTTTCTCCTGACAACTTCAGTGTCAACTTAGGGTTTCTAGATCTGAAAGAGACGGAGGAGAATCACAAGGCTTGTCACTCTCCCCAAACCCAGCAGCTGTTCCTCCCCGTCGGGTCCTCCCCTCTTGTTTTCGTCATGGTTTCGACCCACCCCCTGCAGCATGTCCCTCCCGGACACACTACAGGCCGCAGCTGGTTTCTTTTACCTTTTTACCGTTTTCACAGGGCCGAACTGACGTCACCCCTGGCATCTGCCCAGCTGCTGGAACACACCTCTAATCCAGTTTCAGAGAGAAACCCATCACTATCACTAACACCATTTGCTAACTGATATGAACTGAGGACTCCGTTTGTGCTAGGCCCTGCCCGTTCTGAATACTTGACATGTGCTCATTCTGCAGTAAGGGAGTCAGTCCTAAGGAACAGTGAAAAATCCAAGGTTCAGAGGGGCTAGGTAACATGCCCAAGTAACTCAAGTGCTAACGGGTGACAGTGCCAGGGTACAAATGCAGTCTTCTCCAGAAGCTCTTTCAATTCCTGGAGCTACAGAGACTGCCTCCTAAGGTCCTGATATAGACACTGGCTGACTCTTCACCCCCTCCAGGCCCTCCTATATCTTACAGCGTATGACAGCCTCCTTGACTTGGTAAAAGCCACCATCCTGGCCTCTGCCGTCCACATAGTACATGAATCGAAGTTCCGGAGGGTAGGCGGCTCTGGTCAGGCCGGATAGCAGGGGGATGGTGCAGCCCTCCGCCCCCGGGGCCTCCGTCAGGGCCTGCAGCATCTGGTACTTGCACCAGGGGTCCCGAAGGAAGCCTGGGGTGATGAGTAGCACGCGGCAGTGACTACTACTCAGTGCCTGGCATAGCTCAGAAACAATGGCGCCCCCTGGAGTTGCATCCCGAAGCTGCAGAAAGCAGCGCAGGCTGGCCTTGCTACTACTCTCCAAGTAGGAGACCAGCGCCTGGGCGGCCTCCAGGTCCTCCTCACTGTGGCATACGCAGACATCATAGTCTTTGCTCCAGCGGCCACTGCTGCTGCTGGGGTCCATGTGTGTTGGTTGCAGGGTAGGAGCCAATCCTGAGCTGCGGCTCTGGGGTGAGCTGTGGCTAGGAGGTGAGCTGCAGCTAGCGGGTGAACTGCGGCTCGGGTGTGAGCTGCGGCTTGGGGGTGGGGGACCGTCCTGTGTGGCTGTCTGTGAGCCATCACTGGGGTGGCTTTCCTGGGAGACCGGCATCTTCTTGGGCTTCTTCAACAGAGTCTGCCTGAGCCAGTCTACAGGGAGGAAACAGAGAGCTGAGATTTGCTGCCTGCAAGCTGAAGCCCCTCCCCCAAAGGAAATGGGTGGGACTCTGCCAGCTCCACTTTACCCTCTGTCCTGCTGCTAGCCTGCTGTTGGGCACACCCCTCAGGTCTTGCCTGAGAGTTCCTGCTGTCTTTAAAGGTTCCCCAATACTGAGGGAACCCGAATCCTGTCCAAGTGTTTTACCAGCCCAATTAAGAAGGGCGGCCTTAATGGGGTCGCCATGGTGAGGTAGGAGGGGTAGTTCAAGGCCAGGCTGAAAAAAAAAAACCAGTGAGGTTTTTTTTTTTTTTTTTTTTTTTTTTTTTTTTTTTAAATAAAGTAAAATTTGCTGTGCATGGTGGCCCATGCCTTTAATCCCAGCACCTGGGAGGCAGAGTTCGAGGCCAGCCTCGTCTACACATTGAGTTCCAGGCCAGTCAGAGCTACATAGTGAGACCCTCTCTGAAAAATAAAATAAAAGTTTAAATTAGAAAAAAACAATTTATTTAATTATAAATTAATAATTTAATTATAAAATGAAATATAGATGGCCTTGTTCTGTTGTAGGTCATTTGATATCTGCTATCCAGAGCCCACTTGGATCAGAAGGCTCTGCAACCAGAGTAGTCAACTGCCTGTCTAAGTGGACATCTACAGATAAGTATTAATCAGGCCCAAGGCCTAGCTGCAGCCCTGAGAAATGAATTAAGATAAGGTAAGAATGGGAAGGGCCAGGGAAGATGGGTACAGTGATATATGCCTGTAATCCCACAACTTGGGACATAGAATCGGAGGATCAGAGATTCAGGGTCAACCTCAACTACAATGGCAAGTTCAAGGCAGCCTGGGTTAATACAAATGAGTAACCACAAAAGGAGAAAAAGGGCCAGGGCACTGGACTGTCCTGCTGTTCAGAGGTGAAGGGCTATTAGAGCTCCCAGGCAACACAGAGCTTGGTACTTCAGAAGCCCCATGTGCCAGGCCCCAGATGTGACTGTAGACCTGCCATACTGCTTGCTCTATGACCTTCTGCAAACTGGCCTAGGTCTCCATTGCCTCATCTATAAAATGAGTTTGTTTAGTTCCTGAAGATAAATTGTAAGTACTCCATATTACTAAACACAGCCGTATTGGGGATTGTTTCATTTTTTCTTTCCTGTTTCCTTTCTTTGAACAGTTCTGGGAAAGGATTCAGATGACAAGATACACCATGTTCAGCATTCAGCACAATGGTTTGCAGGCCAAGCAGGCCAGAAAACATGTGAAACCAAGGCCTGCTGAATCCATTGCGCATCCCTTATTCCCCCCTCTCCATGACACTCTGGGTCATCTCACCGGCAGGCAGCTCTGTCCCCAACACCAGCCTCTCTGCATCTCTCCTCTGAGTCTGGACAAGTCAGTCTTCTCACCTCCCCAGCAGACTGGGGATCACTCTCTCAGGAACCAGAGCATAACTAGGAGACAGGCTCCACTCACCAGCTATCTTGTCCCGAGGCTTCTTGGACTGAGCGGGAGAGGCTGGGACAGAGGATGATGAAGCCATAGCGCAGGCCTCCAAACTAACCCTGGGAGAGCAGGCATCGGGGGAGCGGCAGGAGGGGACAGAGCCATGGAACAGCCATCCTGCCAGGGACAGAGAATCACAAAAACCGTGCTTACCTACCTGGAAGTTCTGCTTTCCTCCTAGTCCCTAACGACGCCGTTTCTACATAGGTTCATGGGACCAGGGAAATGACGCAGATCTGTGACATGTGACCAGACTTACAAGGTACAAACTTGGTCGAGTGACTGTTCTCTGCTTCACTTGGCCAGGAGTGCGTTTGGGATCTGGGAAAACAGAGAGAGGACAGGCAGCTCTTCAGAAGGACTTCCTGTGTCCATGCTGAATTGGGAGACGCACTGGCCATTTGGACAGGTGGATGAGTGCTAAGCAGTAGGAGTACTCGAAACAAGTCCTACATTTCCTCTGTGTGTCTTCCCCTAACCCCATCCACCCCCTCACCTAGCCCTCACCCCTCAGCTAGGGAACCAATGTCATAAAATGGGGACCACTGCCGGCTACACACAGATTTCACGGATTTTCACCTCATGCTGACCGTGGCCTTCAACAGTCTTTCCAGGCTTTGGTGTCTCCATCTGTGATGCTGGAAACTGCAACCCAGCATTACCATGTGAATAACATGAAGGAATTTATGTAATGTACTAACAGTACCTCGTGTATAAAAAATTGTTAAGAAAGCATTGTGGAGCAGTATGTTCCTATCCAGATGTGGTAGCATACACCTGTGGTCTCAGGTACACAGGAGGCTGAGGCAGGTGGATTACTTGTATCTATGAGTTTAGATCAGCTTCAGAAATCTATTGAGACCCTAATTTTTTTTTTTGTTTGTTTGGTTGGTTTTTATGGTTTGTTTTTTGAGTTTAGCTTTGGTGCATGTCCTGGAACTTGATCTGTAGATCAGGCTGGCCTCGAACTCACAGAGATCCACCTGCCTCTGCCTCTCGAGTGCTGGGATTACAGATGTGCACCAGCAGCAGTTTTGAGACCCTATCTTAAAAGAAAACGAACAGGAGGGTGTGGCGGTACACACGTGTAATCCCAGCACTCACAGGAGGACTACTGTGAATTTCAGGCCAGCTTGGGCTAGCTACCTAGTGAGTTCCAGGCTACCTAGGGATATATAGTG